>NW_026625298.1:9298-12613 GCF_030028575.1 Malurus melanocephalus | reverse complement strand
ATTTTATTCCCTGCTACCACCTAAAAACCTGGAATGAACAAATCCAAGGCCCCAAAATTCTCAGATTTTTTTGAGGGTGGAGTTTTGGAAAGTTTGGGATGTGGAAATGATGGGATTTTGGAAAGTTTGGGATGTGGAAATGATGGAATTTTTCCCTTTTCCAGCAGAAAAATGTGGAAAGTGTGGGCCGGGCTATGCCAGTCCCCTGGAGGCCATGAAAGGCAAGTGCTGGGAAATTATTATTTTATTTTATTTTATTTTATTTTATTTTATTTTATTTTATTTTATTATTACTATTTTATTATTTTTATTCTTTTAGTCATTATTATATAGAATTATAGAGAATTAATAATAATTAACAATGATAATGATAATTATAATAATATGGTAATAATGATGACAATACTATGGTAATAATAATGATAATAATGACAATAATAACAAATTATTAATGAAATAATTGAGATTTAAAAATTTTGTTAATTTCTAATATATGAAGAATATCTAAAATATGACAGATGTGAAAGCTGTAAAGTGTAGAATGGATATAAAGTAAAATATATTATTTATATGAAATAAGGCCTATAAAATTTATAAATTTAAATTAAAATAATAAAAAATATTGAATGTATTAAGTTTATGCACCAAATAAAATCTATAAAATATATAAAATAAATATGTAAAATATAGAAAATGAATACATAGCATATATAAAATGAATATATAAAATAAATACATAAAATATATAAAATATGTATAAAATAAATACATAAAATTCAAAGGATTCCTTACAAAAAAAAAACAGGAAATCCTCAGGTTCAGCTGGACATTCCTGTTGGATTTACCCCATTTTGGGATAAAAAATGTGGAATTTTGGGGGATTAATCCCAATTTTTGTCCCCAAGGGCCCCGGGAGCAGCTCCTGTACCTGCCCTGCATCTACCGGAACACCGGGATCGACCTTCCCGACTTCCTGGCCACGGTGGATGTGGATCCTGAATCCCCAAATTACTGCCAGGTACAGTCAGGGATCTCAAAAACCCCAAATTACTGCCAGGGACTGAAATCTGGGATCCCAAAAACCCCAAAGTACTGCCAGGGACTGAAATCTGGGATCCCAAAAATCCCAAATTACTGCCAGGGACTGAAATCGGGGCTACCAAAAACCCCAAATTCCTGCCAGGGACTGAAATCTGGGATCCCAAAAACCCCAAAGTACTGCCAGGTACAGTCTGGGATCCCAAAAATCCCAAAGGACTGCCAGGGACTGAAATCGGGGATCCCAAAAACCCCAAAGTACTGCCAGGGACTGAAATCTGGGATCCCAAAAATCCCAAATTCCTGCCAGGGACTGAAATCTGAGATCCCAAAAACCCCAAAGTACTGCCAGGTACAGTCTGGGATGCCAAAAACCCCAAATTACTGCCAGGACTGAAATCTGGGATACCAAATCCCCAAATTACTGCCAGGTACAGTCTGGGATCCCAAAAATCCCAAATTACTGCCAGGGACTGAAATCTGGGATCCCAAAAATCCGAAATTACTGCCAGGGACTGAAATCTGGGATCCCAAAAACCCCAAAATACTGCCAGGGACTGAAATCGGGGATCAAAAATCCCAAATTACTGCCAGGGACTGAAATCTGGGAAAATCTGGGATCCCAAAAACCCCAAAATACTGCCAGGTACAATCTGGGATCCCAAAAATCCCAAAGGACTGCCAGGACTGAAATCTGGGATCCCAAAAATCCCAAATTCCTGCCAGGGATTGAAATCTGGGATCCCAAAAATCCCAAAGGACTGCCAGAAACTGAAATCTGGGATCCCAAAAATCCCAAATTACTGCCAGGGACTGAAATCTGGGATCCCAAAAACCCCAAATTACTGCCAGGGACTGAAATCTGGGATCCCAAAAACCCCAAATTGCTGCCAGGGACTGAAATCTGGGATCAAAAATCCCAAAGGACTGCCAGGGACTGAAATCTGGGATCCCAAAAATCCCAAATACTGTCAGGGACTGAAATCTGGGATCCCAAAAATCCCAAAATACTGCCAGGGACTGAAATCTGGGATCCCCAAAACCCCAAAATACTGCCAGGGACTGAAATCTGGGAAAATTCGGGATCCCAAAAGCCCCCAGCACAGCCAAGTATGGAAATTAGGGAAAATCCGGGATCTCCCAGTCTTTCTGAACAAAAAAGGGAAAATCCCTTTTTTTTTTTCCTGGAAAATCCCAAATTCTGGACCATTTTCCCCGTTCCCAGGTGATCCATTGACTCCATCCAATCCAACTCCCTTCTCCCATTATTCCCAATAATTCTCCCAATAATTCTCAATCTCCCTGCACCACTTCCACCCCATTTTTCCTGTAAAATCCCAAATTTTTGACCATTTTTCCCGTTTCCAGGTGATCCATCGACTCCATCCAATCCAGTCCATCCAACATCTTTCTCCCAATAATTCTCCCAATAATTTCCCCTATTTTCCCAATCTCTCTGCACCACTCCCACCCCATTTTTTCCTGGACAATCCCAAATTCTGGCCCATTTTCCCCATTTCCCAGGTGATCCATCGACTCCATCCAATCCAGTGTGTCCAACTCCCTTCTCCCAATAATTCTCAAACTCTCCCAATCACCCTGCACCACCCCCACCCCATTTTTTCCTGGAAAATCCCAAATTTCTGTCCATTTTCCCCCATTTCCAGGTGATCCATTGACTCCATCCAATCCAACTCCCTTCTCCTGATAATTCTCAAACTCTCCCAATCTCCCTGCACCACTCCCACCCCATTTTTTCCTGGAAAATCCCAAATTTCTGTCCATTTTCCCCCATTCCCAGGTGATCCATTGATTACATCCAATCCAACTCCCTTCTCCCCACTATTCCCAATAATTCTCCCAATAATTTCCCCTATTTTCCCAATCACCCTGCACCACCCCCACCCCATTTTCCCTGGAAAATCCCAATTTTTTGCCCATTTTCCCCCATCCCCAGGTGATCCATCCAATCCAGTCCAACTCCCTTCTCCGAATAATTCTACGAATGATTCTCCCAATAACTCCCCTATTTTCCCAATGTCTCTGCACCACTCCCACCCCATTTTCCCTGGAAAATCCCAAATTTTTGCCCATTTTCCCCATTTCCCAGGTGATCCACCGCCTGCCCATGCCCAACGTGGCCGATGAGCTGCACCACTCGGGTTGGAACGCCTGCAGCAGCTGCCACGGTGACCCCGGCAAAGCGCGGAACCGCCTGGTGCTGCCGGGGCTCATCTCCTCGCGCATCTACGTGCTGGACGTGGGCACCGAGCCCCG
>NW_026625298.1:5492-7918 GCF_030028575.1 Malurus melanocephalus | reverse complement strand
TTTTTTTTCATTTTTTCCAGGCACTTTTGTCCTCCTGGATGGAGAAACCTTTGAAGTGAAAGGAAATTGGGAAAAAGGAGGAAAAATCCCCCCCATGGGCTACGATTTCTGGTACCAACCCCGRCACAACGTCCTCATCAGCACCGAGTGGGGCATCCCCAAAATCCTGGCCCAGGGCTTCAACCCCCAGGATGTGGAAAAAGGTGGGTGGAAAAATCAAAAAATATCCCATTTTGGGGTGAAAAAATCAAAAAAAAATCATTTTGGAGCGGAAATTCCTAAAAAATTCCAATTTTGAGGTGAAAAATTAAAAAAAAATCCATTTTGGAGTGGAAATTCCTAAAAAATTCCAATTTTGGGGTGAAAAATAAAAAAAAAAAATCCATTTTGGAGCGAAATTCCTAAAAAATTCCAATTTTTACGGCAGAAATTCCTAAAAAATTCAAATTTTTACAGCGGAAATTCCTAAAAAGATTAATTTTTTTATTACGGAAATACATAAAAAATTGAATATTTGAAAGCAGAAATTCCTTAAAAAATGCATTTCTTATAGCAGAAATACCTAAAAAATTGAATTTTTGAGAGTGAAAATTCCTAAAAAAAATTGAATCTTTGGCACTTGAAATCCCTGAAAATTTTCATTTTGAGCAGCAGAAATTCCTCAAAAAATTCCACTTTCCAATGCGAAAAGTTGGGGAAAAATCCCATTCTTGAGCACGAAAACACCGAAAAACCCCATTTTTTTTCCCTTCAAATCCTGTATTTTTTTAACAAAAACCAACCAAATAATATTTTTTTCTGTAAAAATTTAATTTTTTTTATTTTAATTTTTAATTTCCAGGGCATTACGGGCGTCACATCAATGTTTGGGATTGGAGCAGCCGTTCTCTGATCCAGGAGATCGATTTGGGAAAAGGCTCCATCCCCCTGGAAATTCGMTTCCTGCACGACCCCAAAGCTTCCCAGGGATTTGTGGGATGTGCCCTGAGCGGGGAAATYCAGAGATTCTTCAAAACCCAGGTGGGATTTAGGAATTTTGGGAAAAAAAAATGGAATTTCGGGCCTTTTTCCTTGTTTTTTTAGGGTCAAAATGCGGAATTTGGGGGGGTTTCTCTCTTTTTCTTGGGACAAAATTCAGCCTGGAATTGGGGGTCTTTCAATCCTTTTTTTGGGACAAATCCCAGGTGGGATTTAGGGATTTTGGGGAAAAAAAATGGAATTTTGGGGGAAAAAAGATGGAACTTTGGGGTTTTTTTCATGGTTTTTTAGGGGCCAAAATGCGGAATTTGGGGTTTGGGGGGTTTTTTTGGCACAAAATTCAGCCTGGAGTTGGGGATTTTTCCATCCTTTTCTTGGGACAAATCCCAGGTGGGATTTGGGGATTTTGGGGAAAAAACCTGGAATTCCAGGGGTTTTTCTGTGTTTTTCTTGGGACAAATCCCATTAAACCGAAACTGGGAATCCTGGAATGGTTTGGGCTGGAAAATCCTAAAAAAATCCTTGAAGAAGGTGAAGGAATCCCTTGGATTTCTTGGATTTTCTCCTCCTTATCCCAAATCCAGGACTGGGAGCTGCACTTGGGAAAATCCTCGTGGATTCCTCAATAAAATTGGGGATTTTTGGGAATTTTGGGAGGATTTTTGGATGATAATTCCCAAAATTTCTTCCTGCAGGAAGGCAAATGGGCAGCAGAGAAGGTGATTGAAGTTCCCTCCAAGAAAGTCCAAGGGTGGCTCCTCCCGGATATGCCAGGTCAGTGGGAAAAATTGGGAAAAACTGGGAAAAATTGGGAAAAATTGGGAATTTTCTCCATGATCCGGAGCCGGTTTTGGCCGAAATTCATCCTTAAATGGCAAAAAAAATCCCAAATTTTTGGGTTCTTTGAGCAGTGATTCCAGTATGAGCGAAGGTTCCTCTGCTCGAGGTGGGATTTTCCAGGAAAATTCTTGGAATTTAGGTCTGAATTGGCTCCATGCTCTTTTTTTCCATAAAATTCCTTGGAATTTGAGTCTGAATTTGCTCAGGAATTATCTGGGAATGCTGAAAAAACTTGGAATGATCCCAACATTAATTCTCCATAAAAACCCCTGGAATTTGGGTCTGAATTTGCTCAGGAATTATCTGGAAATGCTAAAAAACCTTGGAATTCTTCTCATCCCACTTTTCCCGCCCCATTTTTTGGCGCTTCCGAATTTTGGCACCAAAATTTGGGCGGGAATTTTGAGTATTCCCGGATTTTGGGGAATTCCCTGATTTTTTTTTTTTTTTCCTTTGGAATTTTTTCCTCCTGGAAGGGCTCATCACAGACATCCTGATCTCCCTGGATGACAAATTCCTGTATTTCAGCAATTGGATCCACGGGGACGTGCGGCAGTACGACATCTCCGACCCCAAAAACCCCAAACTGGTGGGGCAGGTGAGGAAAA
>NW_026625298.1:0-4046 GCF_030028575.1 Malurus melanocephalus | reverse complement strand
AAGAAGGTTCCCGGGGGTCCTCAGATGCTGCAGCTGAGCCTGGACGGGAGGAGGCTCTACGTGACCACGTCCCTGTACAGCGCCTGGGACCGCCAGTTCTACCCCGAGCTCATCAGGTGCCCAATTCCTGGGAATTCTTTGGGAATTCATCAGGAATTAATGAATAATTAAATAGGAATTGATTTTTAGGAGCAGCATCAAACCCTTTGCCCAGCCCCAAATGCTTTTCCCAAGCTCTTTTGTCAATCCCAAACCCTTTTCCCAAACACTTTTCCCAATCCCAAACCCTTTTCCCAACCCAAATCCTGTTTTCCATCTTTTTTTCCAACTCCAACCCCTTTTCCCAATCCCAAACCCTTTTCCCAAACTCTTTTGCCAATCCCAAACCCTTTTCCCAACCCCCTTTCCCAATCCCAATCCCTTTTCCCATTCCTTTTTCCCAGCCCCAAACTCTTTTCCCAAACCCTTTTCCCAACCCCAAACCCTTTTCCCAATCCCTTTTCCCAAACCCTTTTCCCAATCCAAATCCCTTTTCCCAAACCCTTTTCCCAATCCAAATCCCTTTTCCCAAACCCTTTTCCCAATCCAAATCCCTTTTCCCAAACCCTTTTCTCAACCCCAACCCCTTTTCTGAGCCCCTTTTCCCAATCCCAACCCCTTTTTTCACTCCCTCTTTTCTCATCCCTTTTCCCACCCCCTTTTCCCACTCCCAACCCCTTTTCCTACCCTTTTCCCGACCCTTTTTCCCGTCCCTTTTCCCAATCCCATCTCCTTTTCCCACCCTTTTCCCACCCCGTTTTCCCAATCCCAACCTCTTTCCTCACCCCATTTTCCCACCCTCTTCCTGACCCCTTTTCCCAATCCCAAACCCTTTTCCAACCCCTTTTCCTGAAACTTTTTCCCACCCCAAACCCCTTTTTCCTGTCCCTTTTCCCACCCCGTTTTCCCAATCCCACTCCCTTTTCCCACCCTTTTCCTGACCCTTTTTCCCACCCCAACCCCTTTTCCCAACCCCTTTTCCCACCCTTTTCCCACCCCGTTTTCCCAATCCCAAACCCTTTTCCAACCCCTTTTCCCAACCCCTTTTCCCACACTTTTCCCACCCCGTTTTCCCAATCCCAACCCCTTTTCCCAACCCTTTTTCCTCGTCCCTTTTCCCAATCCTACCCTCTTTTCTCACCCTTTTCCCAATCCCTTTTCCCAACCCTTTTCCCCACCTCCAACCCCATTTCCTGACCCTTTTCCCACCGTGTTTTCCCACTCCCACCCCATTTTCCCAATCCCAACCCCTTTTCCAACTCCATTTTCCCACCCTGTTCCCAACTCTTTTTTCCACCCCAACCCCCTTTCCTGACCCCTTTTCCCAATCCCAAACCCTTTTCCAACCCTTTTTCCCAATCCCACCCCCTTTTCTCACCCTTTTCCCAACCCCTTTTCCCGTCCCTTTTTCCCACCCCAATCCCTTTTCCCAACCCCTTTCCCCACCCTTTTCCCAAACCTTTTTTCCAAATCTTTTCCCACTCCCACTCCCTTTTCCCATCCTTTTCCTGACCCTTTTTTCCCATCCCATTTCCAGGGAGGGCTCGGTGATGCTGCAGCTGGACGTGGACACGGAGCGGGGCGGGCTCAGCGTCAATCCCGAATTCCTGGTGGATTTTGGGAAGGAGCCCCTGGGACCCTGCCTGGCCCACGAGATGCGGTACCCGGGGGGCGACTGCACCTCCGACATCTGGCTGTGATCCGGGATTTTGGGATTGGGAATTTGGGATTGGGAATTTGGGAATGGGGGACTGCACCTCCGGCATCTGGCTGTGATTGGGAATTTGGGATTGGGAATTTGGGATTTGGGATTGGGAATTTGGGATCGGGGAATGGGCGACTGCACCTCCGACATCTGGGTGTGATTGGGGAATTTGGGATTGGGAATTTGGGATTGAGAATGGAGGATTGCACCTCCGACATCTGGGTCTGATTTGGGAATTTGGGATTGGGATTTGGGAATTTGGGAATGGGGGACTGCACCTCCGACATCTGGCTGTGATCCGGGAATTTGGGATTGGGAATTTGGGATTGGGGATTTGGGAATGGGAATTTGGGAATGGGGAACTGCACCTCCGACATCTGGGTGTGATTGGGGAATTTGGGATTGGGGATTTGGGAATGGGGGATTGCACCTCCGACATCTGGCTGTGATTTGGGATTGGGAATTTGGGATTGGGAATTTGGGATTGGGGATTTGGGAATGGGGGATTGCACCTCCGACATCTGGCTGTGAATTGGGAATTTGGGATTGGGAATTTGGGAATTTGGGATTGGGATTGGGAATTTGGGAATGGGGGACTGCACCTCCGACATCTGGGTGTGATTGGGGAATTTGGGATTGGGAATTTGGGATTGAGGAATGGGGGACTGCACCTCTGACATCTGGCTGTGATTGGGAATTTGGGATTGGGATTTGGGAATTTGGGAATGGGGGACTGCACCTCCGACATCTGGCTGTGATCCTGGGAATTTGGGATTGGGAATTGGGGATTGGGGATTTGGGAATGGGGATTTGGGAATGGAGAATTCACCTCCGACATCTGGGTCTGATTTGGGATTGGGAATTGGGAATTTGGGAATGGGCGACTGCACCTCCGACATCTGGGTCTGATTTGGGATTGGGAATTTGGGATTGGGATTGGGGAATGGGGAATGCACCTCCGACATCTGGCTGTGATTGGGAATTTGGGATTTGGGATTGGGAATTTGGGAATGGGGGACTGCACCTCCGACATCTGGGTGTGATTTGGGATTGGGAATTTGGGATTGGGGTTTGGGGAATGCACCTCCGACATCTGGCTGTGATTTGGGATTGGGAATTTGGGATTTGGGATTTGGGATTGGGGAATGCACCTCTGACATCTGGGTGTGATTGGGATTGGGGTTTGGGGTTTGGGGAATGGGGGATTTGGGATTGGGGAATGCACCTCTGACATCTGGATGTGACCCCAGGAATTTGGGATTGGGGGAGTGCGGGGACTGCACCTCCAATATCCGGCTGTGATCTCAGTAATCCAGGATTTATCCCATTTTTTTATCCTTCTTCTATGCTTTCCCTCTCCATTCCCCTTTTTCCCCGGAATTTGTGACTCACAGAGCTTTATCTGTTGCCTAAATTCCCAATTTCTGAGCGGATTCTCAAAAAATCATCTCTTTGTGCACTGATAAAAATCAAAATTCCAAATAAAATTCTCCTTCCAGCAGCTGAAAATTCGTGGGTTTTTTTTAGGTAACTCCAAATATTATTTTCTTTTTAAGGTTTTTAAGTATTTTTTGCATTTGTTTCAAAAAAACCAGTCATTTTCCAACATTTTTCCATATTTTTTGCTGTATTTCCAATAAAACTGGGTATTTTTTGTTGGAAAAGACACCTGATGATGTCATTTTCTATCTTTTTTTTGCTGCATAGAGATAAAAGAGAAAAAATAGGGATAAAATAGAAAAAATCAGGATAAAATGGGAATAAAATGTAAAAAATAGAGATAAAATAGAGATAAAATGGGGATAAAAGAGAGCTAAAATAGAGGAAAAGCGGAGATAAAAGAGGGATAAGATAGGGATGGAATAGAGGAAAAAATAGAGATGAAATAGAGAAAAAAAAAAGGAATAAAATAGGGGTAAAATAGGGATAAAAGAGAGAAAAAGTAGGAATGAAGGAGGGAAAAAACCAGAAATAAAATAAGGATTAATTAGGGATAAAATAGGGGTAAAACAGGAATAAAAAGGGGATAAAAAGGGGATAAAATAAGGATAAAATAGGGGTAAAATAAGGATAAAATGAGGGTAAAATAGGGATAAAATCCATTCTTAGGACGAAATCTTCCCAAAAAGAAGAAGCCGAGGGAATTTCTCCCAGAACCCTGCAGGAATTGCCGGGCAGCCCGTGCCTGTCCCGGGATTCCCCAGCCCCGGGCAAACCGGGCTCGTTTGGCCCGGGATGAACCGGGAATGAGACTCGAGAAACTGCGGCTGCTGCGGGAACGGCTTTATTGGGGTCTGGAGGG
>NW_026625297.1:16032-16987 GCF_030028575.1 Malurus melanocephalus | reverse complement strand
CTGAGTGGGGTGAACCCCGTTCTGCTGCGCCGCTGCCCCCGCCTGCCCCCCAACTTCCCGCTCAGCAACGCCACCGTGGCGGCCAGCCTGGGCCCGGGGACCTCGCTCGACACCGAAATGCAGGTCAGGGATCCTAAAATCCCCAAAAAACCCCAAAAAATACAAAAAACCCCGAGAAAATACCATAAAAAACAAAAAAAAACCCACAAAAATACCCCAAAATACCCCAAATCGGCAATGGTGGCGGCCAGCCTGGGCCCCAACACCTCGCTCGACAGGGAAATGGAGGTCAGGGATCCTAAAAAACTGAAAAAACCCCAAAAAATACAAAAAACCCCGAGAAAATATCACAAAATACAAAAAAAAACCCAAAAAATATCCCCCAAAATACCCCAAATCGCCGATGGTGATCCAGCCTGGGCCCGGACACCTCGCTGGACAGGGAAATGGAGGTGAGAGACACCAAAAACCCCAAAAAACCCAAAATCCAAAAAAAATCCCGACAAAACACCAAAAAACGGCAAAAAAATACCACAAAAAACAAAAAAAATACCCTAAAATAACCCAAATCGGCAATGGTGATCCAGCCTGGGCCCTGACACCTCGCTCGACAGGGAAATGCAGGTCAGGGATCCTAAAATCCCCAAAAAACCCCAAAAAATACAAAAAACCCCGAGAAAATACCATAAAAAACAAAAAAAACCCCACAAAAATACCCTAAAATACCCCAAATCGCCAATGGTGATCCAGCCTGGGCCCGGACACCTCGCTGGACACCGAGATGGAGGTCAGGGACATCAAAAACCTGAAAAAAACCCAAAAAAAGGGTGAAAAAAATCACAAAATACCAAAAAAATATCCTAAAATAACCCAAATCGCCAATGGGCATTCTTGTGGGGTTTTGGGGCGATTTTTGTGGGGGTTTTTTTGGCGATTTTCATGGGTTTTTTTTCTC
>NW_026625297.1:9857-11466 GCF_030028575.1 Malurus melanocephalus | reverse complement strand
CAGGGGTCACTCAGGGGTCACTCTGGGGTCACTCAGGGGTCAGAGGGGTCACTCTGGGGGCATCATCGACCAGGTCCGAGTGGTCATCTGGGGTCATCGGGGTCATCTGCGGTCACTCGGGGTCATCTGGGGTCATCTGGTGTCATTGGGGTCATCTGGGGTCAGCGGGGTCATCTGGGGTCAGCAGGGTCAGAGGGGTCACTCGGGGTCAGAGGGGTCAGAGGGGTCACTCTGGGGGCATCATCGACCAGGTCACAGCGGTCACTCGGGGTCATTGGGGTCATCTGGGGTCACAGAGGTCACAGAGGTCACTCAGGGGTCATCTGGGGTCATTGGGGTCATCTGGGGTCACTCGGGGGTCATTTGGGTCAGCAGGGTCAGAGGGGTCACTCTGGGGTCACAGCGGTCACTCGGGGGTCATTGGGGGTCACTCAGGGGTCATCTGGCGTCACTCAGGGGTCACTCGGGGGCCAGAGTGGTCACTCAGGGGTCACCCAGGGGTCAGCGGGGTCATCCTGGGGTCACCTGGAGCCCTGGACAGCAGGGGACACTGAGGGATGGTGGCACTGAGGTGACACTGAGATGTCCCTGTCACTGTCACTGTCACTGTCCCTGTCCCCAGGCCACCTCGGTCGGCCGCCGGGGGACGCTGGCGTTGGTGACACTGAGGTGGCACTGATGTCACTGTCACTGTCCCCAGGCCACCTCGGTCGGCCGCCGGGGGACGCTGGCGCTGGTGGCACTGAGGTGACACTGATGTCACTGTCACTGTCCCCAGGCCACCTCCATCGGCCGCCGGGGGACGCTGGCGCTGGTGGCACTGATGTCATTGTCATTGTCACTGTCACTGTCCCCAGGCCACCTCGGTCGGCCGCCGGGGGACGCTGGCGCTGGTGGCCCGGGCCACGCTGTCCCTGCGCTACCACGAGCTCTGCGTCCCCGAGGACGTGGCCGAGCGCGGCGTTGGGGACATCCCCGGGTACCACTACAGGGACGACGCGCTGGACATCTGGACAGCCCTGCAGAGGTGGGGACACAGGGGACATTGGGGACGGTGAGGGGACATTGGGGACAGTGAGGGACAGTGAGGGGACAATGGGGACAGAGGGGACAGTGAGGGGACAGTGAGGGACAGTGATGGGACATTGGGGACATTGGGGACATTGGGGACAGTGAGGGACAGTGAGGGACAGTGAGGGGACAGCGAGATTGGGATGCCACAGTGGTGGCCCTGTCCTCACTGTCCCCACTGTCCCCAATGTCCCCAATGTCCCCAATGTCCCCATGTCACTCTGACGTCCCCACTGTCCCCAATGTCCCCGATGTCCCCAATGTCCCCAATGTCCCCAATGTCCCCAATGTCACTCTGATGTCCCCAATGTCCCCGTGGTGTCCCAGCTATGTCCAGGGGGTGGTGGCCCTGTCCCCAATGTCCCCATGTCACTCTGATGTCCCCGTGGTGTCCCAGCTATGTCCAGGGGGTGGTGGCCCTGTTCTACGGAGGTGACAGTGACGTGGCCGAGGATGAGGAGCTGCAGGAATGGGTGGGAGAAATCTTCACCTACGGCGTCCTGGGCAACGCGGACACGGGTAGGGGACACTGGGGACA
>NW_026625297.1:6017-7502 GCF_030028575.1 Malurus melanocephalus | reverse complement strand
GCGGCTCCTCCTGGCCGAGCTCCGGACGCGCCTCGGGGCGATTTCCCAGCGGATTCGGCGCCGGAACGCGGAGCTGGAGCTGCCCTACCCCTACCTGGACCCGGCCGTGGTGCAGGAGAGCATCTCCATCTGAGTGACCATCGGAGTGACCAGAGTGACATCTGAGTGACCACAGTGACCACAGTGACCACAGTGACCATCTGAGTGACCAGAGTGACCATGGGGAGTGACCACGGGGAGTGACCATGGGGACATCTGAGTGACCGGAGTGACCATCTGAGTGACCAGAGTGACCACGGGGACACTGGACAGGAGAGCATCTCCACCTGAGTGACCACAGTGACCACGGGGAGTGACCACAGTGACCAGAGTGACCACGGGGAGTGACCACGGGGAGTGACCACGGGGAGTGACCACGGGGACATCTGAGTGACCATCTGAGTGACCGGAGTGACCACAGGGAGTGACCGTCTGAGTGACCATGGGGACATCTGAGTGACCATGGGGACACCTGGGACAGGAGAGCATCTCCATCTGAGTGACCACACTGACCACAGGGAGTGACCACGGGGAGTGACCATCTGAGTGACCAGAGTGACCATCTGAGTGACCACAGTGACCAGAGTGACCATCTGAGTGACCATCTGAGTGACCATCTGAGTGACCGCGGGGACATCTGAGTGACCATGGGGACACCTGGGACAGGAGAGCATCTCCATCTGAGTGACCACAGGGACATCTGCTCCACCAGAGTGGCCCCAACCTTCTCCCAGGGTGTCCCCAAGCCCCTCCGAGGTGTCCCCAAACCCCCCAGACCTCCCCCAGTGGTGTCCCCAAATCTCCTTGGATGTCCCCAATGTGTCCCCGATGTCCCCAACCCCTCCTGGATGTCCCCAACCCCTCCTGGATGTCCCCAACTCCCTGTGACCATCCCCCCCCCCGTGTGTCCCCTCCTCGAGTGACCCTCGGGCCCCTCCCCCACATGACCCCGCCCCCATTCTAGGGGTGCAGAGCTCATTACCATATATGCAAATCACGTGCTCCCTCAGAAACCAATGAACTCGGTCAAAATCTATTTAACCATCAAATGGAATCTATGACGTCATTCCCCATAACAGGGTCAGCTCATTACCATATATGCAAATCACGTGTTTTCTATAAAAACCAATAAACTCCGTCAAAAATCTACTATTTTACCATAAAATTGAACTTATTACGTCATTGCCCTGATAAGGAAGATCTCATTTCCATATATGCAAATTACATCTTTTTTTTACATTATCAATGATCCCCCGCGGTTTTTCCCGCCTTTCCCCAGCGCAGGCGCAGTCAGAGTCTCGGTTTTGGCGCGCGCGGGTTTTGTTGTTGCATCGCAACCCGCGCGGCCTCGCGCAGTGACGTAATCACGCACGTCATCAGAGCGCGCTCATCACGTGCTGCCCGCGCTGGGCGGGGCAGGTCAGGATGTACCGCACTGACGATGCC
>NW_026625297.1:3440-4721 GCF_030028575.1 Malurus melanocephalus | reverse complement strand
GTGCCCTGGTGGGGGGAGGGGCCGTTCTGGGAGGGGGCGGGGCTCCCGGTGCTGGGGGGATGGGCGGCCCCTGTGCTGGAGCCCCGGGAGACCCCGCGGCTGCTGCGGGAATTGGGCGTGGCCCGGCCCCTCCCCCCGCCCCTCCCCCACCTGAAACGCGCCCGGGCGGGGCCGGGGGGGCGGGGCCTGGAGGTGCTGCTGTGCCTGGACCCCCCCGACGGTGAGACTGGGAGGGACTGGGGTATACTGGGATGGACTGGAGTGGACTGGGATGGACTGGGATGGACTGGGATGGACTGGGAGGGACTGGAGTGGACTGGGATGGACTGGGAACAAACTGGGATGGACTGGGAACAAACTGGGATGGACTGGGATGGACTGGGACGGACTGGGATGGACTGGGATGGACTGGGATGGACTGGAATGGACTGGGATGGACTGGGAACAAACTGGGAGGCACTGGAAGGTCACCGGTCCCTTACTGGTTTTACTGGGAGGTCACCAGTCCCTCCCAGTCCCTCCCAGTCCCTCCCAGTCCCTCCCAGTTCCATTTCCCGGTCCCTTACTGGTCCCTTACTGGTTTTCCCACGCAGGGGCCGTGGTTCCCATCGATTACATCACCGTCGATGACGTCAGCGGCGATGATGTCACCGCCCCTGCCATGGATTACGTCATTGATTACGTCACGGCCACGCCCTGGCCCGGGATGGGCACCAGTAAAACCAGTAAGGACAATGGGGTGGACACCAGTAACACCAGTAACACCAGTATGGACACTGGGATGGGCACCAGTGCTCCCAGTGCTCCCAGTGCTCCCAGTGATTCCGGTGTCTCTGCCGATTCAGGTGTCCCCAGTGCCACCAGTGCCACCAGTATGACCAGTATGAGAGGTTCCAGTGCCACCAGTATCACCAGTACCACTAAGGACTGCAATGCCACCAGTGCCACCAGTGTGACCAGTTCCAGTGACGCCAGGAGCTCCAGTGTCCCCAGTGTCCCCAGTGTGACCAGTGTGACCAGTGTGACCAGTGTCCCCAATGTCCCCAGTGTGACCAGTGTGACCAGTGTGACCAGTGTCCCCAGTGTGACCAGTGTGACCAGTGTGACCAGTGTCCCCAATGTCCCCAGTGTGACCAGTATGACCAGTGTGACCAGTGTCCCCAGTGTGACCAGTGTGACCAGTGTGACCAGTGTGACCAGTGTCCCCAGTGTGACCAGTGTGACCAGTGTGACCAGTGTCCCCAGTGTGACCAGTGTGACCAGTGTGACCAGTGTCCCCAG
>NW_026625297.1:0-1385 GCF_030028575.1 Malurus melanocephalus | reverse complement strand
CCATCAATGACGTCACCACCCCTGCTACCGATGATGTCACCACTTCCGCTACTGATGATGTCACCACCCCTGATGTCACCACCGCCGATGACGTCACCACCCCCTGTGACATCACCGGCCTCCCCTCCTCCCCATTGGACCTGATCGGTTACGTCATCCCGGGGGCGGCCGAGGCGGGGCCGGACGGTGACAATGACGTCACCAATGACGTCAGCGATGACGTCACGGGCGGGTACCTCCTGTCGGGCTGTGACGTGTTGGTGACGCGGGAGCCGTGCGCGCTCTGCGCGATGGCGCTGCTGCACAACCGCGTGCGACGCGTGTTCTACGCGAGAGAGAGCGCGGGCGGGGCACTGGGAACGCGGTACGGGATACACGGGTATCCCGGGTTAAATCATAGATACAGAGTGTACCAAACTGGGAGCACTGGGAACACTGGGAGCCAAACTGGGAGTGATGGGATGGGATAAATCCATGAACGGAGCGCGCGGGGTCGCTGGGAACGCGCTACGGGATACACGGATATCCCGGGTTAAATCACAGATACAGAGTGTACCAAACTGGGAATACTGGGAGCACTGGGAACCAAACTGGGAGTGATTGAATCCATGAACAGAGCGCGGGCGGGGCGCTGGGAACACGGTACGGGATACACGGATATCCCGGGTTAAATCACAGATACCGGGTGTACCAAACTGGGAATACTGGGAACCAAACTGGGAACCAAACTGGGAGCACTGGGAGTGATGGGAACCAAACTGGGAGTGATGGGATGGGGTAAATCCATGAACGGAGCGCGTGGGGTCGCTGGGAACGCGGTACGGGATACACGGGTACCCCGGGATGAACCACAGATACCGGGTGTACCAAACTGGGAATACTGGGAGCACTGGGATGGACACTGGGACTGATGGGAACCAAACTGGGAGTGATGGGACGGGGTAAATCCATGAACGGAGCGCGTGGGGGCGCTGGGAACACGGTACGGACTGCACGGGTACCCCGGGTTAAATCATAGATACCGGGTGTATCAAACTGGGAACACTGGGAACCAAACTGGGAGTGATGGGAACCAAACTGGGAACACTGGGAACACTGGGATGGACACTGGGATGGACACTGGGATGGACACTGGGAGCACTGGGAACACTGGGAACACTGGGACTGACGGGGATCAAACTGGGAGCGATCGAATCCCACTGGGATTTCATGGGAAGGGTGGAAATTTTTTTTTAATTATTTTTTTTACGGATCGGGATAAAAATGGATAAAAACGAGAGGAGTTTTTATTGGTTAAAATGAATAAATTTTATTTAATAAATAATTGTTAATGTTGATACCCTGCGGTCGGTCATGGTTTTATTCTTTTTTATTTGGGGGGGGGG
>NW_026625296.1:14243-16266 GCF_030028575.1 Malurus melanocephalus | reverse complement strand
ATCCCAATTCTGAACCCGAAAATCCCAATTCTGAACCCCAACCCCGACTGCCCCTCTCTGCCCGCGGCGCTGTCACCCGGCTGTGACATCTCCTGTCACCCTCTGCCTCTGCCTGATCTCGGGGACAACCACGAGCAGATTTAGGGCTTAAGGGGTCACGCTGGGAGCCCAGGGCTGTAATCTGCTGATGGAACCCCGAGAATGTTATGTAAGAACGGGGCTGGGGGGTGAGGGGTGCTCAGGTGGGGCAGAAGGAAAAGGGTTTGATGGGTTTTTGGTACGGCAGGAAATTCTGCATTTGTGACTGGAAAATTGGGAATAGGGGATTTAATTTCTGTGGAAAAGGAGCAGCAAAAAAAATTAAATATCGGCTCCAAAATTTGGTTCATTCAAGGATTGCACTGAGAAAAAAGTGACAGTTCAAACAAGATCTTATTATCAAGAAAATAAACCTAAAACTCTAATCCTAAGCCCTCATTTGCACCTGAAAAATTGGGAAGAGGGGATTTAATTTCTGTGGAGTAGAAATTTTTCTGCTCATGGAGCAGCAAAAAAAAAAAGAAATATCAGCTTCAAAATTTGATTCATCCAAGGATTGCACTGAGAAAAAAGCTGACAGTATCAACAAGAGCTTAATACCCTGAAAACAAACCCAAAACTCTAACCCTAAAACCTGATCTACACCTGAAAGATCCCAATCCCAATCCCAAACCATAACTATAACTATAACCATAACCAAACATTTAAGCCCAACTCTGACCCTAAAGTTAACCCTAAAGATAATCCTAAGAAAACCCCTATCATTATATCCTAATCCAAATTAAAACTAATAACTGAACTAAAGCTAGAATATAAAAACCTAATCAAAAGCAAACCAAATCCCTGATTATAACCATAACCAAACACTTAAACTGAACTCTGACCCTAAAGATAAACCCAACAATAGTCCTAACACAATCCCTATCATTATATCCTAATCCAAATTGAACCTAACCGAACTAAAACTAAAATATAAAAACCAAATCAAAAGCAAAACCAAATCCCTGATCATAACCAAACACTTAAACTGAACTCTGACCCTAAAGATAAACCTAAAGATAATCCTAACAAAATCCATAACAGAATATCCTAATCCAAACTCAAACTAAAAACTGAACTAAAATTAGAATATAAAAACCAAATAAAACTCAATCCGTAACCATAACGATAACCAAACATTTAAGATGAACTCTGACCCTAAAGATAAACCCAACAATAATCCCAACAAAATCCCTAACATTATATCCTAATCCAAACTCAAACTAATAATACTAAAGCTAAAATTCAAAAGCCAAATCAAAACCAAACCCAATCCCTGACTATAACAATAACTGTAACCAAACATTTAAACTTAAACTGAACTCTTACCCTAAAGATAAACCCAACAATAATCCTAACAAAAGCCACAACTGAATATCCTAATCCAAACTCAAATTAAAAACTGAACTAAAATCAGAATATAAAAATCAAATCAAAAGCAAACTCAATCCATAACCATAATCAAACACTTAAACTGAACTCTGACCCTAAAGTTAACCCTAAAGATAATCCCAACAAAATCCCTAACATTATATCCTAATCCAAACCCAAATCAATTACACTAAAGATAGAATTTAAAAACCAAATCAAAAGCAAACCCAATTCCTAATCATAACCATAACTGCAACCATAACCAATTAACCTGAACTCTGACCCTAAAGATAAACCCAACAATAATCCCAACAAAATCCTAATCCTTCACCGAAGCCCAGAGCGGCCCCGTGCGGCGCTTCAATCGCTCCGTGCTGCAATTCCCTTTCCTTTTTCAGCCCCAAAAAAAACCTCACAATCCCGCGATTCCCTCATTCCTCCCAACTCCTTCTTCCCGACCCCAAAAACCGCGATCCTGGAAGGAATCCCGGCCCTAAACCACGCCCACCCGAACGGATGGAATAAAATAAAAACCGCTCGGATTTTTTTTTCCCGGGCGCTGTCAGAGCTCAGC
>NW_026625296.1:12093-13081 GCF_030028575.1 Malurus melanocephalus | reverse complement strand
AACACCACACGATGCCGCTGTGGGATTTGGAGAAGGGA
Source organism: Malurus melanocephalus (assembly GCF_030028575.1). Taxonomy (NCBI): domain Eukaryota; kingdom Metazoa; phylum Chordata; class Aves; order Passeriformes; family Maluridae; genus Malurus; species Malurus melanocephalus. The sequence goes on along the minus strand of NW_026625296.1, from coordinate 13,043 downwards.
GAAAAAAAAAATCGCCTCTGTGATCTCCGAATGGCCCGATCTGAGCTGGAAACGCCGCGGTTCTCAAATCCGCGATGCCTTAATTCGGGACTAAACCAGACCCGCTTCAGCTTTGGGATGTGAATTTAACAAAGGCAGACCCCAACCCTTAATTCGGGACTAAGCCAGACCCCAACTCTTAATTCGGGAACTAAGCCAGATCCGCTTCAACTTTGTGATCTTGTGAATTCAACTAGGGCAGACCCCAAAAACCCCAACCCTTAATTTCGGCTGTGCCAGACCCCAACCCTTAATTCGGGACTAAGCCAGACCCCAACCCGTAATTCGGGACTAAGTCAGACCCTCTTCAGCTTTGTGATCGTGTGAATTTAACAAGGGCAGACCCCACCCTTAATTCTGGGATCTGCTAGACCCCAACCCTTAATTCGGGACTAAGTCAGACCCCTTGAGCTTTGTGATTGTGTGAATTCAACAAGGGCAGAGACCCCAACCCTTAATTCGGGGCTGTGTCAGACCCCAAGCCTTAATTCGGGACTAAGCCAGACCCCTTAATCTTTGTGATGTGAATTTAACAAGGGCAGACCCCAACCCTTAATTCGAGGCTGTGTCAGGTTCCCTTCAATTTTATGATCTTGTGAATTCAACAAGGCAGAACCCCAACCTTTAATTCGGGCTGTGCCAGACCCCAACCCTTAATTCGGGACTAAGCCAGACCCGCTTCAGCTTTGTGATCGTGTGAATTCAACAAAGGCAGACCCCAACCCATAATTCGGGACTAAGTCAGACCCGCTTCAGCTTTGTGATGTGAATTTAACAAACGCAGACCCCAACCCTTAATTCCGGCTGTGCCAGACCCCCTTCAATTTTATGATCTCGTGAATTCARCAAGGGCAGACCCCACTCTTTAATTCCGGGTTCTCCCAGACMCCCTTAAGCTTTTCCCTCAGGGC
>NW_026625296.1:3752-7923 GCF_030028575.1 Malurus melanocephalus | reverse complement strand
CAGCGGGGCTCGGAGCTCCGAGGGGATTTCTCTCCGGGCAGTGCCAGCGGGGCTCGGAGCTCCGAGGGGATTTCTCTCTGAGCAGTGCCAGCGGGGCTCGGAGCTCCGAGGGGATTTCTCTCTCCGGGCAGTGCCAGCGGGGCTCGGAGCTCCGAGGGGATTTCTCTCTGGGCAGTGCCAGCGGGGCTCGGAGCTCCGAGGGGATTTCTCTGGGCAGTGCCAGCGGGGCTCGGAGCTCCGAGGGGATTTCTCTCCCCGGGCAGTGCCAGCGGGGCTCGGAGCTCCGAGATTTCTCTCCGGGCAGCGCCAGCGGGGCTCGGAGCTCCGAGGGGATTTCTCTCTTTGAGCAGTGCCAGCGGGGCTCGGAGCTCCGAGGATTTGTCTCCGGGCAGTGCCAGCGGGGCTCGGAGCTCCGAGGATTTGTCTCCGGGCAGGGCCAGCGGGGCTCGGAGCTCCGAGGGGATTTCTCTGTGGGTAGTGCCAGCGGGGCTCGGAGCTCCGAGATTTCTCTCTGGGCAGTGCCAGCGGGGCTCGGAGCTCCGAGGGGATTTCTGTCCCCGGGGCTGTCACTGTCGCTTCTCCCGCACCCCGCGGTGCCCCAGGGATGTCACCAGCGGCACCGGCACCCCCCAGACCGGCAGCAAAACCTCAAATTCTCCCTTTTCTCCYGCAGCATCCGTTCCCTGCCCTTCCCCAGCCATGGTGTGCCCCAGCTCGGAGCTCCGCGCTCAGAGCCAGGAGCGGAGCGGCGCGGAGCAGCGGAGCGCGGAGGAACCGGCGCTGCTGTGGCTGGCGGAGCTCACCGGTGCTCACATCGGGCTGCCCCCGCTGCCGCAGGACCCCGAGGATCGCTGCAGCATCTGGGAGAACCTGGTCAGCCTGGTGGATTTCCAATGCCCGGGATTTCCCCTGAGCGCCGAGGAGCTCTGCGACTTCATCCACGTTCCGCGCTCCTCCTCATCCTCCTCCTCCTCTCGGAGCTGCTCCGCGGCCGCGCTCCGAGTCGGAGCTCAGCCCCCTCCCCTCCCCGGGGACATCGATTACCGCAACAACGCCAACCTAAAGCCGCCCTACTCGTACGCCACCCTGATCTGCATGGCCATGGAGGCCAGCGGCAAAGCCAAAATCACCCTGGCSACCATCTGCAAATGGATCAGCGACAATTTCGGCTACTTCCGCAGGGCCGACCCCACCTGGCAGGTCAGGAGGGGATTTGGGGTCTTTTTTAGGGTGGGGATGGGATTTTCACAGCGCACTCGGCAGGTCAGGAGGGGCTTTGGGGTTCTTTTAGGGTGGGGTGGTGGTTCCAGAGCGCAGGTGAGGAGGGGATTTTGAGATGTTTTAGGGTGGGGATTCCAGAGCGCACCCGGCAGGTGAGGAGGGGTTTTGGGGTTCTTTTAGGGTGGGGTGGGGGTTCCAGAGCGCACCCGGCAGGTGAGGAATGGATTTGGACCCTTTTTTGGGGTGGGAAGGGGATTCCAGAGCGCACCCGGCAGGTCAGGAGGGGATTCGGAGATGTTTTAGGGTGGGGATGGGATTTTCACAGCGCAGGTGAGGAATGGATTTGGACCCTTTTTTGTGTGGGGCAGGGATTCCACAGCGCACCCGGCAGGTGAGGAGGGGATTTGGGGTTCTTTTAGGGTGGGGTGGGGATTCCAGAGCGCACCTGGCAGGTAACAAAGGAATTCGGAGATGTTTTTGGGTGGGGTGAGCATTCCAGAGCGCAGGGGAGGAGGGGGTTTGGGGTCTTTTTTAGGGTGAGGAGGGGGTTTCAGAGCGCACCCGACAGGTGAGGAGGGGGTTCAGAGATGTTTTAGGGTGGGACAAGGATTTCCAGCGCACCCGGCAGGTCAGGAGGGGGTCTGGGGTTCTTTTAGGGTGGGGTGGGGGTTCCAGAGTGCACCCGGCAGGTGAGGAGGGGATTTAGAGATGTTTTAGGACAGGGATTTCCAGCGCACCTGGCAGGTCAGGAATGGATTTGGACCCTTTTTTGGGGTGGGGTGGAGATTCCAGAGCGCACCTGACAGGTGAGGAGAGGATTCGGAGATGTTTTAGGCTGTGGAACCGGGTAGGAATAAATAGAGATGGACACACAGAGAGCTTGCAAAAAAAAACAGGCTAAGCCGTCTTTATTATTCGGGGCAGGTTATTTTATTTATATATTTATATATTTATTTATATATTTATTTTTTATATTTATTTATATATTTATTTATATATTTATTTATATTCATTATTTATATTGTTTATGTTATTTTTATGTTAGATATGTAATATTTATATATTATTGATGTAATATTTATATACAATAAATAGAATAAAATATATCATATTTAATAATATATTATATATAGTAATATATAATGATATGTAATAATAGATAAGAATAGATAAGAATATATAGAAGAATATATATAAGATATATAACAATATCAAAGTAACTAGTAAAATAATAAATATATAATACTTTTTTATTCTTTTAATTTAATTTTTTTTTTATTTTTTTTTTTTTTTTTTTTTTTTTTTTTTTTTTTTTTTTTTTTTTTTTTTTTTTTTTTTTTTTTTTTTTAATCCAGAGCTCCATCCGCCACAACCTCTGCATCAACAAATGCTTCGTCAAAGTCCCCCGCCAGAAAGGCGAACCGGGCCGGGGCGCTTTCTGGAAACTCCACCCGCGCTACTCCGAGCTGCTCAAAACCACCCCGCTCCAAACGCGCCGAGCTCCGGCGGAGCTCCCCCAAAAAWCCCCTCCGTCCCCCAAAAACGAACCGCGGAGCCCCGGCCGCAAAATCCAGCTGAGCACGGAGCTGGAGCGGCTGCTGCAGGAATTCGAGGAGTTCGGGAAGAGCCACAAGAGGAGCCGGGAGGATGAGGAGGATGAGGAGGATGAGGAGGATGAGGAGCGGCAGCGGCTCCGCGCGAAGCAGCTCCGAGGTTGCGGCTCCGCGGGCGCGGGGGAAGCTCCGAGCGAGCTGACGGAGCTCAAAGGTGACACGGACTGGGAAGCGCTGCTGAGCTGCCTCCCGGACGAGACGCTGATGGCCACGGCGTTCCTGGAGGCGGGATGGAGCGAGGAGAGCCGGGAGAGCGGCCCGGGATGCGGGGACATCGAGAGAGGGGACGGTGACATCGCCGGAGCGGGACATGGGACATGGGGACATGGGGACATCGAGAGAGGGGACGGTGACATCGCCGGAGCGGGACATGGGACATGGGGACACGGGGACATCGAGAGAGGGGACGGTGACATCACCGGAACGGGCGGTGCCGTGGGGTGGGACACGGGGACACCGCTCAGGTGAGCGGCGACATCGCGGGAGCGGGAAAAGGGACATGGGGACACCGCTCGGATGAGCGGCGGTTAAAGAAGGTACCGGGACATGGGACATAGGGACACGGGGACACCGCTCAGATGAGCGGCGGTTAAAGAGGGGACCGGGAAAAGGGACACGGGGACATCGCTCAGATGAGCAGCGACATTGCGGGACCGGGGAAAGGGACACGGGGACATCGCTCAGGTGAGCGGCGACATCCCGGGAGCGGGACATGGGGACACGGGGACATCGAGAGAGGGGACGGTGACATCACCGGAGCGGGACATGGGACATGGGGACACGGGGACATCGAGCGGGGGGACGGTGACATCACCGGAACGGGACATGGGACATGGGGACACGGGGACATCGAGAGAGGGGACGGTGACATCGCCGGAGCGGGCGGTGCCGTGGGGTGGGACACGGGGACACCGCTCAGATGAGCAGCGACATTGCGGGACCGGGGAAAGGGACACGGGGACATCGCTCAGGTGAGCAGCGACATTGCGGGACCGGGGAAAGGGACACGGGGACATCGCTCAGGTGAGCGGCGACATCCCGGGAGCGGGACATGGGACATGGGGACATCGAGCGGGGGGACGGTGACATCCCCGGAGCGGGGAAAGGGACACGGGGACAGCGCTAGATGAGCGGCGGTTAAAGAAGGGACCGGGGAAAGGGACACGGGGACACGGGGACATGGGGACACGGGGACACCGCTCAGGTGAGCGGCGGTTAAAGAGAGACCGGGGAAAGGGAGATTGGAGGGGATGGGAGGAAATTAAAAATGATAGGGGAGATTAAAAATGATATGGGAGATTAAAAATGATAGATGGGATGAAATTAAAAATGATAGG
>NW_026625296.1:0-3042 GCF_030028575.1 Malurus melanocephalus | reverse complement strand
TATTTACTATATTATATTTACTATATTATATTTACTATATTCACTATATTATATTTATTACATTAATTTAGAAAAGACTCGTAGACGATTTTGTCGATAAAATTTCTTTTTGCTGCTTTCTGTTCTGTTTTTTATTCTCGGGGAATGATGTTGGATGCTTCACCCCTGTAATTTGTTTTATTAAAAATTTTTTAATATAAATAATAAAAAAAATTAAGTAGAGAAGAGCATCCTGAGTGTTTTGTGACCGGTGAACAAGTTTTTAATTTCCTTAACAATTTTTAATATAAATAATAAAGAAAATAAAGAATAACCGTATCCTGAGCGTTTTGTAACTGTTTTTTCTTGTTTCATTTTATTAACAATTTTAAAGATAAATAATAAAGAATAAAGAAAATAAAGTAGAGAGGAACCACGTCCTGAGTGTTTTATAACTGGTGACCAGAGGGCTGGGAGGTGACAGGGGACAGAGAGGTGACATGGGCTGGGAGGGGACATCAACACCCAATTTTGGGATATTTACACCCAAATCTCAGATTTTCACACCCATTTTTGGGATATTTACACATAAATTTGGGATATTTACACCCAATTCTGATATCAACACCCAATTTTGGGACATTCACACCCAAATCTCTGATTTTCACACCCAATTCTGGGATTTTCCCACCCAATTTTGTGACATTCACACCAAATTCTGAGATTTTCACACCCATTTTGAGACATTCACACCCAAAACTGAGACATTCTTACCCATTTTAGGGATATTCTTACCCATTTTAGGGATATTCACACCCATTTCTGATATCAACACCCATTTTTGAAACATTCACACCCAATTCTGTGAAATTCGCACCCAAATCTCAGATTTTCACACCCGATTTTGGGACATTCACACCCAATTTTTTGACATTTACATTTTGGGATATTCACACCCAATTTTGGGATATTCACACCCAATTGTGAGACATTCACACCTATTTTTGAGATATTAACACCCAATTCAGACATCAACACCCAATTTTGGGACATTCACACCCAAATCTCAGATTTTCACACCCAATTTTGGAACATTCACACCCAATTTTGGGATATTTACACACAATTCTATATTGACACCCAATTCTCAGACATTCACACCCAAATCTCAGATTTTCACACCTAATTTTGAGATATTTACACCCAATTTTAGGACATTCACACCCAAATCTCAGATTTTCACACCCATTTTTGGGTCATTCACACCCAATTCTGAGACATTCTTAACTATTTTTGGGACATTCATCTCCAATTTTGGGATATTTACACCCAATTCTGATCTCAACACCCAATTCTGAGACATTCACACCCATTGCTCAGGGCACGAGGGACACGCAGATGTCACCCATGGGGTGAGGGACACCCAAATGTCACCCCATGGGGTGGGTGGGGGCACGAGGGACACGCCAATGTCACTGCACGGGGCACAAGGGACACCCAAATGTCACCCCATGGGGCATGAGGGACACAGAAATGTCACTGCACAGGGTGCCAGGCCAGGCTGAGGCACAAGGGACACCCAAAGGTCACCCAATGGGGCATGAGGGACAACCAACTGTCACCCCACGGGGTGGGTGGGGGCACGAGGGACACGCCAATGTCACTGCACGGGGCACAAGGGACACCCAAATGTCACCCAACGGTGCGGGTGGGGCATGAGGGACACCCAAATGTCACTGCACAGGGCAGGAATGACACCCAAAGGTCATTGCCTGGGGCACGAGGGACACGGAAATGTCACCCATGGGGCATGAGGGACATGGAGATGTCACCCATGGGGCACAAGGGACACACAAATGTCACCCCACAGTGTGGGCACAGTGCCAGGCCAGGCTGGGGCCACAAGGGACACCCAAATGTCACCCATGGGGCATGAGGGACACAGAAATGTCACCTCATGGGGCACAAGGGACACCCAAAGGTCACTGCACGGTCCGGGTTGGGCACCAGGGACATTCAAATGTCACCCCATGGGGCACGAGGGACACAGAAATGTCACTGCACGGAGTGCCAGGCCGGGCTGGGAACAAGGGACACCCAAATGTCACCCCATGGGGTGGGTGGGGGCACAAGGGACACGCCAATGTCACTGCACAGGGTATGAAGGACACCCAGAGATCATTGCCGGGGGCACAAGGGACACAGAAATGTCACCCATGGGGCACGAGGGAGCCAAATGTCACTGCACGGGGTGCCAGGGACACTCAGGTGTCACCCTGGGGTGCCAGGGAACACCCAAATGTCACCCCACAGGCCAGTCTGGGACACGAGAACACCCAAATGTCACTGCACGGTCCGGGTCGGGCACGAGGGACACCCAAATGTCACCCAGGGGTGCCAGGGACATGCAAATGTCACCCAATGGGGCACAAGGGACACGTAAATGTCACCCCATGGTGTGGGCACAGTGCCAGGGACACACAAGTGTCACTCCACAGTCCAAGCTGGGCACAAGGGACACACAGATGTCATCCAGGGGTGCCAGGGACACGCAAATGTCACTGCCTGGGGTGCCAGGGACAAGCAGATATCACCCAGGGGTGGCAGGGACACACAGATGTCATTCCACAGTCCAGGCTGGGCACAATCCAAGGACACACAGATGTCATCCCAGGGTGCCAGGTGTCACCAGGTGTCACACAGGGTTCCAGGTGTCACCCAGGTGTCACACAGGTGCCATCCCAGGGTTCCAGGTGTCACACAGATGTCACCCAGATGTCACCCCAAGGTTCCAGGTGTCCCCAGGTGTCACCCCGGGGTTCCAGGTGTCCCCAGATGTCACCCAGATGTCACCAGATGTCACCCGGTGTCACGCCGGGGGCCGGTTGGCGTTGAGGGACAGCAGGACCAGGCTGTGCGCCAACAGGGACAGCTCCGACACTGCGGAGAGAGAGACACTGGGGACACTGGGGAAACTGGGAGAGACTGGGGAAACTGGGACAGGGACTGGGAGAGACTGGGATGGGACTGGGACAGGGACTGGGATGGGACTGGGATGGGAAC
>NW_026625295.1:7063-14920 GCF_030028575.1 Malurus melanocephalus | reverse complement strand
CCGCGGGGGGATGGTGGCGGTGTTCAAGCGCTGCAATCCGGACCTGGCACAGGGGATTTCCACCTCTTCCCTCGGCTCCCGCTCCGTCCCGGAATGGTGGCGGCGGTGCTCGAACACATCGCGGGCGGCTCGGGGCAGGAATGCGGCACCTCCGACTCGCCCGAGCCGCGGCCAAACCTTCAACAAGGGATTTACAGCTCAAAATGCCACCGGGGCAGAGCGGATTGCTCCCTGGATTTGGTGTTGATATAAAGTTTGGAAATATCTGGATTCTGTTCTCACCTGAAGTCAGGGGGATCCTGCCCCGGTTTTTATCCCAGGGAACTTACCCCAATTTTTATCCCAGGGTTTTCATCCCAGGGATTTTATCCCAGGGATCCTGCCTCGATTTTTATCCCAGGGATTTTATCCCAGGGATCCTGCCTCGGATCCTGCCTCGATTTTTTATCCCAGGGATTTTATCTTGCCCCGATTTTTATTCCCAGAGATTTTGCCCTTATTTTTATCCCAGGGATCTTCCCCGATTTTTATCCCAGGGATCCTGCCCTGATTTTTATCCCATGGATTCTGCCATGATTTTTATCCCAGGAAACTTACCCCAATTTTTATCCCAGGGTTTTTATCCCAGGGATTTTACCCCAGGGATCTTGCCCCGATTTTTATTCCAGGGATTTTGCCCTTATTTTTATCCCAGGGATCCTGCCTCGATTTTTATCCCGAAGATCCTGCCATGATTTTTATCCCAGGGATTTTATCCCAGGGATCTTCCCCGACTTTTATCCCAGGGATCTTGCCTCAATTTTTATCCCAGGGATCTTCCCCGATTTTTATCCCAGGGATCCTGCCTTGATTTTTATCCCAGGGATTTTATCCCAAAGATCCTGCCCAGATTTTTATCCCAGGGATTTTATCCCTGATTTTTATCCCAGGGATCCTGCCCTGATTTTTATCCCGGGGATCCCATCCCAATTTTTATCCCAAGGATCCTTCCCCGATTTTTATCCCAGGGATCCTGCCCTGATTTTTATCCTAGGGATCTTCCCCAATTTTTATCCCAGGGATCCTGTCCCGATTTTTATCCCAGGGATTTAATCCCTGATTTTTATCCCGGGCCTGGCCCACAGTCCCTCTGCCTGAGGGAGCCCTGCAGGTGCTTCTCCCGCTCTGGAATTACATCAGCACCGCTCTGGAATTACATCAGCACCGCCCAGAACAAGTTTTTAATGAGCCCTTCTCATCCAATCCATTCCCTCTATTGCTTAACAGAGTTTATTTAGGCTTGCCTGATAAAGCCAGGCCTTACTAAACCCATCACCTAAGGCCACGCTCGTAACAACCTCAGATTTTTTTACTTTTTATCCCTTTTTTTTTTTTTATTAAATAAAAGGGGAGGTGTGCTGCTCAGGCTCGTGATTCACACGTCATGCTCATCCGATGCTGCGTCCCTGTGTCCTGACTCTCTTGCATCACGTCTGGACACGGGCCACAGCTTTTGGAATTGAATGCTCTGGATTTCTGAGTTTGCCGGGGCTCAAATTCCACGTGTGGGAGTTCCAGGGGAAAATCCCTGCCCGCATCAGCCCCATGTCCTTGGAGCAGATGATATCRGGCATGTCTGCTATCCCCGGCTCTCTCTCGCTGCTGTTGGGGGCTCTGGGGTGTTTTTTATCCATCCTTTGTCCTTTCTCACTGTCATCAGGAACTTTGGGGTGTGTTTTATCCATCCCCAGTTCTTTCTCGTTGCTGTTGGGGGCTCTAGGATGGGATTTATCCGTCCCTGGTGTTTTCTTGCTGCTGTTGGGGGCTCTAGAATGGTTTTTATCCATCCCCGGTTCTCTTTCACTGGGGCTCTGGAATTTGTTTTATCCATCCCTGGTTCTCTCCCGCTGCCATCAGAGGCTCTGGGATGGTTTTTATCCATCCCCAATTCTCTCTCACTGCTATTGGGGACACTGTGGTGTTTTTTATCCATCCCCGGTTCTCTCTCACTGCTGTTGGGGGCTCTGGGGTGTTTTTTATCCATCCTTAGTCCTTACTCACTGTCATCGGGAGCTTTGGGGTGTTTTTTATCGATCCCTGATTCTCTCACTGCTGTTGGGGGCTCTAGAATGGGTTTTATCCATCCCTGGTTCTCTCTCGCTTCTGTCGGGGTCTCTGGAATTTGTTTTGTCCATTCCTGGGTCTTTCTCATTGCCATTGGGGGCTGTGGGATGTGTTTTATCCATCCCTGATTCTCTCTCATTGCTGTTGGAAGCTCTAGGATGGGTTTTTTTCCATCCCCGGTTCCCTCTCACTGCTTTTGGGGGCTCTGGGGTGTTTTTTATCCATCCCTGGTTCTCTCTCACTGCCGTCAGGGGCTCTAGGATGGGTTTTATCCAACCCTGGCTCTCTCTCAGTGCTGTTGGAGGCTCTGGGTTGTGTTTTATCCATCCCTGGTTCTCTCTCTGGGTTGTATTTTATCCATCACTGGTGTTTTCTCGCTGCTGTTGGGGTCTCTAGAATGGTTTTTATCCATCCCTGGTTCTCTCTTAGTGCTTTTGGGGGCTCTGAGATGGTTTTTATCCATCTCTGGTTCTCTCTCTCTGCCGTCACAGGCTCTAGAATGGTTTTTATCCATCCCTGATGTTCTCTCACTGCTGTTGGGGGCTCTGGGTTGTGTTTTATCCATCCCCGGTTCTCTCTCGCTGCCATCAGGGGCTCTGGGATGTTCATGTCTGAAGTTCAACGAGCGATCTGTCCTTTTGGGATCACCTCAGGAGTAAAATAATTCGGGGGTGGAAGCAGGGGGCGTTCAAAGCTTGAGGCTTTCCCGAGCTTTTTAATTCCGGGGCTGATGAGGGATTCCTGTGCCTGGTGATTCCTCTGCCTGTGGGGTTTTTTGGGTTGTTTACCCTGGGTGAAAACCCCCRAATTCCGTGCTGGGATGGCCGGGGAGGCAGCAGGGTGCTGCGGGCTGATAACCTTATCAGCGAGAGCGTTGGTGCTCCCTGTAAAACAGCGAAATCCCGGGGTGGAGAGGCCTTTCCTGAGAGCAGAAAACTCTGCGTTGGTGCTGGGATCACCCTGATCACCCAAACTGTTCAGATGAGCAGGAAAAAAAATGTGTTTGTGGGTGCTGGGATCACCCTGATCACCCAAACTGTTCAGATGAGCAGGAAAAAAAATGTGTTTGATGGTGCTGAGATCACCCTGATCACTCAAATAGCTCAGATGGGCAGGAAAAACGTGTTTGTGGGTTCTGGGATCAGCCTGATCACCCAAACTGTTCAGAGGGGCAGAAAAAATGTGTTTGTTGGTGTTGTGATCACCCTGATCACCCTCACAATTCAGATGGGTAGGAAAAAAATGTATTTGTGGGTGCTGGGATCACCCTCACCGCGTGGCAGAGTTCAGGTGGGCAGAAAAAATGTGTTTGTGGGTGCTGGGATCACCCTGATTACCCAAACTGTTCAGATGGGAAAAGGAAAAAAATGTGTTTCTTGGTGCTGGGATCACCCTGATCACTCTCACAATTCAGATGAGTAGGGAAAAATGTGTTTGTGGGTGCTGGGATCACCCTGATCACCCTCACAATTCGGAGGGGAAGGAAAAAAATTTGTTTGTTGGTGCTGGGGTCACCCTGATCACTCTCACAATTCAGATGGGCAGGAAAAATGTGTTTGTGGGTGCTGGGATCACCCTGATCGCAGCATGGCAGAGTTCAGGTGGGAAAGAAAAATGTGTTGGTGCTGTGATCACTTTTATGGCGTGGCAAAGTTCAGATGGGGAAGAAAAATGTGCTGGGATCACCCTGATCACCCTCACAATTCAGATGGGTAGGGAAAAATGTGTTTGTGGGTGCTGGGATCACCCTGATCATCCAAACTGTTCAGATGGGAAAAGGAAAAACTGTGTTTGATGGTGTTGGGATCACCCTGATCACCCTCACAGTTCAGAGGGGCAGGAAAAAATGTGTTTGTTGGTGCTGGGATCACCCTGATCACCTAAACTGTTCAGAGGGGAAGGAAAAAAATGTGTTTGTGGGTGCTGGGATCACCCTGATAGTTCAGATGGATAGGAAAAAAATGTGTTGGTGCTGGGATCACCCTCATCACAGCATGGCAAAGTTCAAATGGGGAAGAAAATTGTGCTGGGATCACCCTGATCACCCAAACTGTTCAGATGGGCAGGAAAAATGTGTTTGTTGGTGCTGAGATCACCCTGATCACCCAAACTGTTCAGATGAGCAGGAAAAAATGTGTTTGTTGGTGCTGGGATCACCCTGATAGTTCAGATGGATAGGAAAAAAATGTGTTGGTGCTGGGATCACCCTCATCACAGCATGGCAAAGTTCAAATGGGGAAGAAAATTGTGCTGGGATCACCCTGATCACCCAAACTGTTCAGATGGGCAGGAAAAATGTGTTTGTTGGTGCTGAGATCACCCTGATCACCCAAACTGTTCAGAGGGGCAGGAAAAATGTGTTTGWTGSTGCTGGGATCACCCTGATCACCCTCACAATTCAGATGGGTAGGGAAAAATGTGTTTGTTGGTGTTGTGATCACCCTCACAGCGTGGCAAAGTTCAGATGGGCAGAAAAAATGTGTTTTTTTCCCCGTGGGAACAGCAGGGAAAGTGAGAAAAGTTGTCCCTTCGCTCCCAGGACCACAGTGGGTGAAGCCTTTGCGGCCGAGTGGATTAAAAAAAAACATTTTTCTGACTTGAAAAATATTCCTGGCTGGAGGAATGAGCCAGAAGCTGAGAGATTCTGAGCCAGAAACCGCTGGAGGGTTTGATCCCACCAAATCTGGGTCTGGAGCTGGGGCTGTTCCCGGGTTTGGGGACTCCGTGGTGGCACTTTGTGACCCGCTCGGTGTCAGAGATGTTTTTGGGTGTCCGAGGTGTCCTGGCCGGTGTCAGCGGTGTTTTTGGGTGTCCGAGGTGTCCTGAGCGGTGTTTTTGGGTGTCCGAGGTGCCCTGGCCAGTCTCCGAGGTGTTTTTGGGTGTCCGAGGTGTCCTGGCCGGTGTCTGAGGAGTTTTTGGGTGTCTGAGGTGTCCTGGTCGGTGTCAGAGATGTTTTTGGGTGTCTGAGGTGTCCTGAGCGGTGTTTTTGGGTGTCTGAGGTGTCCTGGCCGGTGTCAGCGGTGTTTTTGGGTGTCCAAGGTGTCCTGGCCGGTGTCCGAGGAATTTTTGGGTGTCCGAGGTGTCCTGGCCGGTGTCAGAGATGTTTTTGGGTGTCCAAGGTGTCCTGAGCGGTGTTTTTGGGTGTCCGAGGTGTCCTGGCTGGTGTCAGCGGTGTTTTTGGGTGTCCTGGCCGGTGTCAGAGGAGTTTTTGGGTGTCCTGGCCGGTGTCAGCGGTGTGTTTGGGTGTCCAAGGTGTTATTTATGACCCCGCCTCACCCTCTGCAGCCCCGTGACCATCCCGGACCTGCTCCAGCCAGTTTTTTCCTGGTCCAGGCGCGGGAAGCGTCCGGGGAGGAGGAGGAGGAGGAGGAGGAGGAGGAGGCGGGCGGGCAGGGGACAGGACGGCGCTTCCATTGTTCGGCGATCTCGGGCAGCTTCTGACTCACGGCGGAAAAATTCGCTTTAAAAGGCAGATTTCACCCTCCGGGCTGGAGAGGGGAGGAGGACAGAGGCTGTGACACGTTCTACCCATGAATAGCCACGGTACCGGCTCCGATGCCAAAGCCATTGTCCCCTTTGGGGACACACCGAGGTGCCCAAAGCCTGAGGGGACAAATGGCCACTCCTGGCCAGTGTTTTGTCCCCTCAAAGTGGCCCAGAAAGGGCGGAAGGAGCTGAGGCAGCACGAGCAGAGCATGCAGAGCTGACGGAAATGGATTTTCTCTTCCTGACCCGCGGTGGGATAATGGGGACAAGGGGGGAACGCGAGGTCAAGCCATGCTCTGGGACCCCAGAGGGTTCTTTGGGCACCTTCCAGCCCTGCTTTCCTCCCCCAAACCCATTCCTCCCCCAAACCCGTTCTTCCCCCAAACCCATTCCTCCCCCAAACCCCTTCCTCCCCCAAACCCATTCCTGCCCCAAACCCATTCCTCCCCCAAACCCCTTCCTCCCCTAAACCCATTCCTCCCCCAAACCCATTCCTCTCCCAAACCCATTCCTCTCCCAAACCCATTCCTCCTCCAATCCCATTACTCCCCCAAACCCATTCCTCTCCTCTCCCCGACCTTTCCTTTCCACTCAGCGCCGTTGATGCGTGCCCAGAAATTGGGGAAGGAAAAGGGGTCATTGGGAGTGTTTGCCCCGCTGATAATTCAGTCCCCGGAATTCCCCCGGGGGCTCTGCTGAGGGAAAACCAGTTCAGTTGTGGGGAATGGCCTTTGCCAAGTCAAGGGAAGGCCCTGAGTCACCCCAGAGCTCCTCTCCCCTCCCCTGGCACCGCAGCTCTCGCCTGTCCCATTCTGCCCTCGCCCCGTGCCTTGGGGGGGTTTTACCCCAAATTTTTCTGTGTTTTTAGCAGATGACCCCTTTGGGAGATGGTGCTGTCTCAGGAGGAGGAGCAGGGACAGCTCAGATCCCTCAGATTGTGGGTTGGGGTGGTTTTACCCCAAATTTTTCTGTGTTTTTAACGGGTGGCTGCTTTGGGAGCCAGTGCTGTCTCACTGAGGAGGAGCAGGGACAGCACAGACCCCTCAGATTGTGGGTTGGGGTGGATTTACCCCAAATTTTTCTGTGTTTTTAGCAGATGACCCCTTTGCGAGCCGGTGCTGTCTCAAGAGGGGCAGGGACAGCACAGATCATGGCTTGGGGTGGTTTTTAGCCCAAATTTTTTCTGTGTTTTTAGTGGGTGACTGCTTTGGGAGCTGATGCTGTCTCAGGAGGGGCAGGGACAGCTCAGATCCCTCAGATCATGGTTTGGGGTGGTTTTTACCCCAAGTATTTCTGTGTTTTTAGCAGATGACCCCTTTGGGAGCCGATGCTGTCACACTGAGGAGGAGGAGAGACAGCCCGGACCCCTCAGATTGTGGCTTGGGGTGGTTTTACCCGAAATTTTTCTGTGTTTTTTAGCGGGTGACTGCTTTGAGAGCCGATGAAGCAGGGACAGCTCAGATCCTTCAGATCATGGCTTGGGGTGGTTTTTAATCCACATTTTTCTGTGTTTTCAGCAGGTGACCCCTTTAGGAGCTGGTGTTGTCTCAGGAGGGGCAGGGACAGCTCAGATCCCTCAGATCATGGTTTGGGGTGGTTTTTAGCCCAAATTTTTCTGTGGTTTTAGCAGCTGACTGTTTTTGGAAGCCGATGCTGTCTCAGGAGGAGGGACAGCCCAGACCCCTCACATTGTAGGTTAGGGTGGTTTTTAGCCCAATTTTTTTCTGTGTTTTTAACGGGTGACTGCTTTGGGAGCCGGTTCTGTCTCAGGAGGAGGAGCAGAGACAGCTCAGATCCCTCAGATTGTGGGTTGGGATGATTTTATCTCAAGTTTTTCTTTGTTTTTAGAAGGCGACCCCTTTGCGAGCTGATGCTGTCTCAGGAGGGGCAGGGACAGCTCAGATCATGGCTTGGGGTGGTTTTTAGCCCAAATTTTTTCTGTGTTTTTAACGGGTGACTGCTTTAGGAGCCAACGCTTCCTCAGGAGGAGGAGCAGGGACAGCTCAGATCCCTCAGATCATGGTTGGGATGGTTTTTAATCCAATTTTCCTGTGTTTTCAGCAGGTTTTCCTGTGTTTTCAGCAGGTGACCGCTCTGGGAGCCGATGCTGTCTCACTGAGGAGGRGCAGGGACAGCTCGGACCCCTCGGACCTGGCCTGGGAAGGGAAGGATGTTTACTACGTGCCAAGCAAGAGACTCTTTTGCCAGAAATGTCCTGCAGGTGAGATTTTCTCAGCCCTGACCCCATCCCTGCAGCTTTTCTGTGTT
>NW_026625295.1:3450-5848 GCF_030028575.1 Malurus melanocephalus | reverse complement strand
CCCAGCTCCCGTGTGCTCAGAGCTGTTCCCCTGCAGGCACCTACGTGGCCGAGGAGTGCACGGAGCAGAACGGCTCCGGCCGCTGCGTGCCCTGCGAGAAGGGGGAATTCATGGAGTACCCGAATGTTTTCCGCTATTGCCGCGACTGCTGGAAGTGCAGGGAAGGTATGAGAGGGGTGACGGCTCAAACTGGGTCTGGCTGAGCTCTCTGAGAGCCCAATGTCACCTGCGGTGTCCCCAGAGGGCGGTTGGGGCTGGAATTGTGCCAGACCACGCTCCTTGAGCAAAGCTCGGGGATGAAACCTCCACCAGGAGCGGGAGGAGGAGGATCCTGGTGGCTTTGGAAGCTGCTGGTGGAGGGTGGGAAAGGGAAAAGTTGGAAATCAACAGCGGGGAGCACCTCGGGCTCCTGGAGCTGCGGCTCTGCTGGGATCAGGGTGGAGGAGCTGGGATGGAGCCAGGGATGGAACTGGGATGGAGATGGGATGGGGTTGGGATGGAGCAGGGATGGGGTTGGGATGGAGGTGGGATGGAGCTAAGGATGGATTCAGGATGGAGCCGTGGATGGAGATGGGGTGGAGGCAGCATGGAGCCATGATGGAGCTGGGGATGGAGATGGGATGGACCTGGGATGGAGCTGGGGTGGAACTGAGGATGGAGATGGGGATGGAGCTGGGATGGATTGGGGATGGAAATGGGATGGAGCTGGGGATGGAGCAGGGGATGGAGCCAGGGTGGATTTGGGATGGAGCAGGGATGGAGCCGGGATGAGGCCGGGATGGAGTCGGGATGGAGCGGGGATGGAGCTGAGGATGGATTGGGGATGGAGATGGAGTGGAGCCAGGGATGGAGATGGGATGGAGCGGGGATGAATTCAGGATGGAGCCAGGATGGAGTTGGGGATGGAGCTGGGATGGAGATGGGATGGATTCGGGATGGAGCTGGGATGGAGCGGGGATGGAGCTGGGATGGAGCCAGGGTGGAGATGGGATGGAAATGGGGTAGAGCCAGGGTTGGAGCCGGGATGGATTGGGAGGGAGATGGGGATGGAACTGGGATGGAGATGGGGATGGAGCGGGGATGGAGATGGGATGGATTCAGGATGGAGCCGGGATGGAACCGAGGATGGAAACAGGATGGAGCCGTGTCCCCGCTCTGTCCCCCAGACCAGGTGGAGGTGAGTCCCTGCCAGGCCGTCAGGAACACGGTGTGCGCCTGCAGGAACGGCACCTTCTGCCCGCCCGACCACCCGTGCGAGATGTGCCAGAAGTGCCGGCCCAGGTGGGTGCGGGGACGCGGCAGCTCCAGCGGGGTCGGGGCCAGAGCTCTGGTGGGGTTGGGGCCGGAGCTCTGGTGGGGTCGGGGCTGTGGCTCTGGTGGGGTCGGGGTCGTGGCTCTGGTGGGGTCAGGGTCGTGGCTCCAGCGGGGTTGGGGCCGTGGCTCTGGCGGCGTCGGAGCTGTGACTTTGGTGGAGTCGGGGTCAGGGTCATGGCTCTGGTAGGGTTGGGGCTGGAGCTCCAGTAGGGTCAGGGTCAGGGTCGTGGCTCTGGTGGGGTCGGGGTCGTGGCTCCAGCAGGGTTGGGGCCGGAGCTCCAGTGGGGTCAGGGTCAGGGTCGTGGCTCTGGCGGGGTTGGGGTTGTGGCTCCATTGGGGTTGGGGCCATGGCTCCAGTGGGGTCTCTGGTGGGGTCAGGGTTGTGGCTCTGGTGGGGTCAGGGTCGTGGCTCTGATGGGGTTGGGATTGTGGCTCCAGTGGGTTCAGAGCTCCAGTGGGGTCGGGACCGGATCTCTGTTGGGATTGGGGCCATAACCCCATCTGAGCCCACCCCCTGTCCCCATCCCCAGGTGTCCCGAGGGCCAGGTGGTGCTGAAGCCCTGCACACCCCACAGTGACCTGCAGTGCGGCCCTGCCACGGCCACCAGCTCCCTCTGTGAGTGGGGGGCTGCGGGGGGAGGATGGGGGGGCCGAGGGGTGGGGGCTGCGGGTGGGGCTGACCCCGGAGCAGCCACCCACAGCTCCATCTCATCTCCCTCAGACCCCCAGATCCTCATCCCCGTCATCACCCTGGCCGTGGCCCTGCTCGGGTTCCTCATCTGGAGGTGCTACTGCCGATCCCCAGGTGGGTGCAGGGGACCCCCGGAGCCCCCACCCAGCCCGGGGGCTCTGCAGGGGTGTGGGGTGAGGGTCCTGCAGGGTGAAAAGGTGTGTGAGAGGGTCCTGGCAGGGCAAAGAGGGGTCACAGCGCTGTTTGTACCTTGCAGGGCACGCCAGACCCTCGGGCAGGAGGCCCTATGAAATGGTGGTGAGTTCCTGGGATGGCAGGGGGTGGCTCTGTTTGTGGGGTGGGGTGGGGTTCCCATGGCCTCTGCTCCCTCCTGGGGAGGAGCAGGGATGGGTC
>NW_026625295.1:0-1233 GCF_030028575.1 Malurus melanocephalus | reverse complement strand
TTCTACACCTTCGCCGAGAAGGTGCCCAAGAACAGCTGGAGGCGCTTCGGCCGCAGCCTGGACCTGGAGGAGAACGACGTGGTGCAGGACTACTCCGAGGACGGCTTCTACCAGATGCTGTACAAATGGCAGAGTCGGGAAGGCTCCAAGTCCTCGGTGAACACTCTGCTGGACACTCTGGTCCAGCTCCACCAGAGTGGGGTGGCCGAGGCCATCGTCAAAGCACTGACCAAGGCAAGACTTTTCAAATTCGCCGAAACGAGCTGAAGAGAGAGGGGGCAGAGCCTGCGCCTCATTCCTTCGAGTTGAAGCTACGAAATACCTCCCAGAACACTTGAATTTTAGCTGTTGTTGATCTCCCATGGCTCCTCCTCTCCAAATCCGCCGCAGAGTCCTGGTCCTCACCCCGAGTACGAGCGCGGGGTCCTCTCTGTTGGAGTCACAGGTCCCTTCTTGGTGCTTCCTCATGAAATCCGAGCTGGTTTCTTGGTTTCAATGAAAAAAAAACGAGGTTCTGCAATGGGGGGAGAGCCTTGAATCATTCCAAGCTGCCTCTGGGACCACCTCACTTGGAAGTGTTGGTACTACACACACCAGTTTGGGATCGGAGCAGAGAAGGGTTTTTCCACGGGTTTTTTTTACCAATCCCTGCGTTTTTTTAACCAGACCGTCCTTCCTTTCCTGAGGATTCTTGGCATTCTGAAATGGCTTCTGCTTCTAGAAMACCCCAAATTAGGCTTCCTCCTGCACGCTCAGTGCTTTTGCAAGCTCGGCTGGGACCTCACGTCGCTTTCTGTGGACTGAGTGGTGTTTTTTGAGTGGATCTGCTTGCTCTCAGGAAAACCAGTTGGGAACTGGACTGGAAGGGGGAATGGGAATGGTTGATTTGCACTACGGTCACTGGGGCTGCCTGAGGGAAGGGACAGTGTGGGGACAGCACGGGGACAGCCCAGTCCGGCCTTTTCCACTCCACCAAACTGCCCCAAACCCCGTCCAGCCTGACCTTGAACGTTCCCAGGGATGGGGCAGTTTTATCTGGGTGACCTCAGCCCGTGTTTACCCACTCCCCGTTGTGAAATCGTCCTTCCCCATATCTCACCCAGCGTGACCTTCRTTCCCTTTGAAGCCATTCCCATGTCCTGGCACTCCGGGCTCTTGTCCCCAATCCCTGTCCGTCTGTCCTGGAGCCTCTTTGGCCACTGGAAAGGGCTCTGAGCTCTCCCAGAGCTTTCC
>NW_026625294.1:12756-14678 GCF_030028575.1 Malurus melanocephalus | reverse complement strand
GGGGAAAGGCCTCGGTTTCCATGGAGATCCGTGTGGGATCATCCGGAATTCCGGACAAAGGAATCCCCCCCCGTTCCCCCTCCTTGACCCCTTCTGCCCCGTTTTTGGGGTCGGTTCAGTGCCAATGGGATTTCTATGGGAACCTGGGAAACTGGGATGGCTCCTGAGTGCAGGCGGGGCCTCCCAGATTGGGGTGTCCAAATTCCCCCAAATCCTCGGGAAAAGGGAGGAGGATTTGATGGGATCATCCCAAGGGATCCAGAATCCCGTGGGATGGATACAGGGGTTCCCTGGAAGGGTTTGGGGTGCCCAGTCCCCCCCCTAGGAAAAGGCTGGTCCCAAATTCCTGCTCCCCACTGACCCCAAATTCCCTTTCCCTACTGATCCTAAATCCCTTTTCCCTCTTGACCCTAAATTCCGTTTCCCTGCTGATCCCAAATTCTGATCCTGGTCCCTCCTGGTCCCTCTCGATCCATCCCAGTCCATCCTGGCCCACACTGACCAATTCTGGTCCATCCTGGGCCAGCCCCAGTGACCCATCCTGACCCATCCCAGTCCATCCCAGTCCATCCCAGTCCATCCTGCCCTCACTGACCAATCCTGACCAATCCTGGTCCGTCCTGGGCCAGCCCCAGTGACCCATCCTGACCCATCCCAGTCCATCCTGACCCATCCCAGTCCATCCCAGTCCACCCTGGCCCAGCCCCCCTGACCCTCCCGTTTCCTGTCCAGGTGGGCGCCTCAGTTTCTGGTAAGCGCGGCTGCGGTGGGGGTTGAGATTGAGGAGCTCACGGTGACGGAGATCGAGGAGCTCATGGTGACGGTGGATCTGCTGATGGTGCTGCAGGGGCCACGACTGAGACACTCACGGTGACAGAGATTGAGCCACTTGTGACAGAGACTGAACTGCTTCGGGTGACGGAGAATCTGCTGACGGGGCCACGATTGAGCAGCTCCGAGTGACGGAGACTGAACCGCTCGGGGTGACGGAGATTGAGCCACTCAAGGTGACGGAGATTGAGCAGCTCCGAGTGACGGAGATTGAGCTGCTCATGGTGACAGTGGATCTGCTGAGGGATCTGCTGATGGTGGATGGTGGATTTGCTGGCCCTGGATGGTGATTCTGCTGACGGATCTGCTGAGGGATCTCCTGGCCGTGGATGGTGGATCTGCTGATGGTGGATCTGACCTGGCCTGCTGATCGTGGATGGTGGATCTGCTGACGGACCTGCTGCTGGTGGATCTTGACCGTGGATCTGCTGGCTGTGAATGGTGGATCTGCTGAGGGATTTCCTGACCGTGGATCTCCTGACAGACCTGCTGGCCGTGGATGGTGGATCTCCTGACAGTGGATCTGACCGTGGATCTGCTGAGGGATCTGCTGACCGTGGATCTGCTGGTGGTGGATGGTGATTCTCCTGACCGTGGATGGTGATTCTGCTGACGGTGGATCTGCTGGAGGATCTGCTGGCGGTGGATCTGACCGTGGATCTGACTGTGAATCTCCTAACGGTGGATCTGCTGAGGGATCTCCTGACCGTGGATCTGCTGAGGGATCTGCTGGCCATAGATCTGACCGTGGATCTGCTGAGGGATTTCCTGACCGTGGATCTGCTGACGGACCTGCTGGCGGTGGATGGTCATTCTCCTGACCGTGGATCTGCTGAGGGATCTGCTGGTGGTGGATCTGACCGTGGATCTGCTGTCTGTAGATCTGACCGTGGATCTGCTGGTGGTGGATCTGACCGTGGATCTGCTGTCTGTAGATCTGACCGTGGATCTGCTGGTGGTGGATCTGACCGTGGATCTGCTGAGGGATCTGCTGACCGTGGATCTGCTGTCGGACCTGCTGGCGGCCCCGCTGGGCCGGACCAAGCCCCCGCTGCCCGAGGCGGTGGCCGCGCTGCCGGGGAGGCCCAAAG
>NW_026625294.1:10032-11196 GCF_030028575.1 Malurus melanocephalus | reverse complement strand
CCATCCCCGGGCGCGGTCCCGCCGCCCCGTCCCGCCGGCTCCGGGAGTTTTCCCGGCGGGATTTTCCCGGCGGAGCGGTCGAGCCGGTCAGGCCGGTCCCGGGAACCCGAAACGGGGACGCGGCGGCGGCGGCGCCTCGGGAACCGCCCCCGGGATCCGATCCCGAAAGATTCGCCCCAAATCCCACCCGGGGATGGTTCCCGGGGATGGGTCCCGCCGGGGATCCCCGCTGCCCCCTCTCTCTCGGTTTTTTTTCGGGAATTCCGCCCATCCCGGCCTTTGATCCCCGCCCGCGCCGGCGGCGGCGGCTGCGGCGCTTTTCATCTTGGGGAGGAGCGGCGCCGGCCCGAGCGGGGAACGGGGAACGGGGAACGGGGACCCCAAACCCGCCCTGCCCGTCCCGCCCGACAGCCCCGGGCTCCGGGATGGGATCCGCGGGGTTGTGGGGTCGGGGAAGGGGCGGTCCCGAGGGTGGGGACATCGCCCACTGCCCCGGGTGGCACTTCCAGGGATGAGGAATCCATGGGATTGTGGGGTCGGGTGGGATTGGTGGGGAAGGGGCGGTCCTAAGGGTGGGGACATCACCCACTGCCCCAGGTGACTCTTCCAGGGATGAGAAATCCATGGGATTGAGGGGTGGGATTGGTGGGGAAGGGGCGGTCCCGAGGGTGGGGACATTGCCCACAGCCCCGGGGGTCTGGAGCGGGAATGTCCCTGAGGGATCCAAGGACTTCAGGAATCACCCCTGGAGATGTCCCCTGTCCCCTCCCAGGGTGACAACGGGGGTCTGGAGCAGGGAATAACGCAGATTTTAGGGATTTTAGGAATGCCCTTGGAATGTCCCCTGTCCCCTCCCAGGGTGACAATGGGGACAGTCCTGTCTTGGAGATGTCATGGGTGGGATGTCCTGGATCTGAACTGGATCTGACCACCCGCCAACATCCCCTGTCCCCCTGGTGACCGGTGGGGTGTTCTGGATCTGAACTGACCACCCGCTCACATCCCCTGTCCCTTCCATAGGTGACACCTGGGTGGCCAATGGGACATCCTGGACCCGAACTGACCACCCTCTCACATCCCCCATCCCCTCCCAGGGTGACAATGGGGACACTCCTGTCTTGGAGATGTCCTGGGTGGGATGTCCTGGATCTGAGCTGACCACCT
>NW_026625294.1:5924-7591 GCF_030028575.1 Malurus melanocephalus | reverse complement strand
GGCCGTGTGGATCCTGGAGAATTATTACCACGATTTCCCGGTCTACAACCCCGCCCTGCTCAACCTCCCCAAATCCGTCCTGTCCAAGAAAATGTCCGGCTTTAAGGTCTATTCCCTCGGCGAGGGTGAGATTCCCGTTTTTTCCTCCATTTCTCCTGTTTTTTCCTCCATTTCTCCCGTTTTTTCCTCCATTTCTCCCGGTTTTTCCTCCATTTCTCCTGGTTTTTTTTTCCATCCCTGTCCTCGTGTTCCTCTCTGGAATTTTTTTTTGGTGGGATCTCTCTCACCTCGATCATTCTCCGACCCCGTTCTTGTGATCCCGCAGAGAATTCCACAAAAAAATTCCTTGGGGAATTGTCCTCTCTTCCCGTTCTCCTCCCGTTTTTCCATCCCTGTCTTCGCATCTCCCAGAATTTTTCTGGGGTCATACCCCAATCCCATTCTGACCTTGTTCCTCATGACCCCAGAGAATTCCAAAAATAATTCCATGAGGAATTGTCCTCTCCTCCCGTTCTCTTCCCGTTCTCCTCCCGTTTTCCCGTTTTTCCACCCCATCCTCGCGTTCCCCCTGGAATTTTTTTGGGGTCCCACCCCGATCCCGCTCTGACCCTGTTGCCGTGACCCCACAGAGAATTCCATGAACAATCCCATGAGGAATTGGCTTCTTCTCCCATTCTCCTCCCTTTTTCCCATTTTTCCACCTCACCCTCATGTTCCCCCTGGAATTTTTTTGGGGTCCCACCCCGATCCCGCTCCGACCCTGTTGCCGTGACCCCACAGAGAATTCCACCAACAATTCCACGAAGAATTGTCCTCTCCTCTCATTCTCCTCCCGTTCTCTTCCCATTCTCCCATTCTTCTCCCGTTTTTCCATTCCCCCGGAATTTTTTTGGGATGGGGATCTCCCCCACCTCAATCCCGCTCCGACCCCATTCCTGTGACCCCACAGAGAATTCCACAAAAAATCCCAAGGAATTGGAATCTCCTCCAATTCCTCCAACGGAATCTCCTCCAATCTCCTCCGACGGCTTCTCCTCCCGTTCTCTTCCCATTCTCCCATTCTTCTCCCGTTTTTCCATCCCCCCCGGAATTTTTTTGGGATGGGGATCTCTCCCACCCCAATCCTGTTCCAACCCCATCCCCATGACCCCACAGAGAACTCCACGAAAAATCCCACAAGGAATTGTCCTCTCCTTCAGTTCTCCTCCAGTTCTCCTCCCATTTTCCCATTTTTCCACCCCACCCTCACTTTTCCTCCGGAATTTTTTTGGGATGGGGATCTCCCCCACCCCAATCCCACTCCGACCCCATTCCCGTGACCCCACAGAGAACTCCATGAACAATCCCATGAGGAATTGTCCTCTCCTCCCGTTCTTCTCCCGTTCTCTTCCCATTCTCCCATTCTTCTCCCATTTTTCCATCCCCTCTGGAATTTTTTTTGGGATGTGGATCTCCCCCACCCCGATCCCGCTCCGACCCCATTCCCGTGACCCCACAGAGAACTCCACCAACAATTCCACGGGGCAGCCTCGGGCGGTGATCGCGGCGGCGGCGCGGCGACGCGACAACAGCCACAACGAGTTCTACTACGAGGAGGCGGAGCACGAGCGTCGGGTGCGGAAACGCCGCGCCAGGTACGGGTGGAGCTTCTGGAAAATTGGGAATTC
>NW_026625294.1:2978-4044 GCF_030028575.1 Malurus melanocephalus | reverse complement strand
ATCCCTCTCCTCCCCAGGCTGGTGGTGGCGGTGGAGGAGGCCTTCACACACATCAAGGCCCTCGAAGTTTCTGTGGGGTCAAAATTTGGGATCCCCCATTCCCTGTGATTTCTCACCCCAAATCCATCGGAATTTCCCCCGAATCTCCATGATCTCCCACCCCAAATCCATCGGGATTTTTCCCCAATCCCAATCCCAATCCCTCTCCTCCCCAGGCTGGTGGTGGTGGTGGAGGAGGCCTTCACGCCCAATCCCAATCCCAATCCCAATCCCAATCCCTCTCCTCCCCAGGCTGGTGGTGGCGGTGGAAGAGGCTTTCACGCACATCAAAACCCTCAAAGTGGGGGGAATCTCATTTTGTGATGTCTCATTTGGGATCCCAAATCTCCGTGATTTCCCACCCCAATCCCCCAGGATTTCCCACCCCAATTCCCAGGGATTTCCCACCCCAATTCCCCAGGATTTCCCACCCCAAATCCATTGGGATTTTCCATCCCACATTCAAAGGCTTTCCCACCCCAAATGTCCCCCAAATCCAGGATTTTTTTTTTTCTCCCATATCCAGGGTGTTTCCCCCCCAATCCCTGCGATTTCCCCCCAAAACTCCGTGATTTCCCATTCCAAATCCATCGGGATTTCCCCCCCAAATCCCCAGCGTTTTGTACCCCAAATCCATCGGGATTTTTCCCTAATCCCAATCCCTGTCCCCAGGCTGGTGGTGGCGGTGGAGGAAGCTTTCACGCCCAATCCCAATCCCAATCCCAATCCCAATCCCTCTCCTCCCCAGGCTGGTGGTGGCGGTGGAGGAGGCCTTCACGCCCAATCCCAATCCCAATCAAGGCCCAATCCCAATCCCAATCCGTGTCCCCAGGCTGGTGGTGGCGGTGGAGGAAGCCTTCACACCCAATCCCAATCCCAATCAAGGCCCAATCCCAATCCCAATCCCAATCCCAATCCCTGTTCCCAGGCTGGTGGTGGCGGTGGAGGAGGCCTTCACGCCCAATCCCAATCCCAATCCCAATCCCTGTCCCTGTCCCCAGGCTGGTGGTGGCGGTGGAGGAGGCCT
>NW_026625294.1:0-1332 GCF_030028575.1 Malurus melanocephalus | reverse complement strand
AAGAAAATCCCCTTCTTCAAACTCTCCGAGGAGTTCGTGGACCCCAAATCCCACAAATTCATCATGAGGCTGCAGTCGGAGACCTCGGTGTGAGGCGGCCGGAGGAGGGACCGGATGGGGCGGGAGCGGCTCCGAATCGCTCCGAAAATCCCGATTTGGGGGGATGGGACTGTCCCCAAATCGCTTTGAAAATCCCGATTTGGGGGGCATGGGACTGTCCCCAAATTGCTCTGAAAATCCCGATTTGAGGGGATGGGGCCGTCCCCAAATCTCTTTGAAAATCCCGATTTGGGGAGGATGGGACCATCCCAAAATGGCTCAAAAAATCCGGATTTGGGACCTTCCCCAATTCACTCTGAAAATCTGGATTTGGCAGAGGGATTGGATGGGGCGGGAGTGGCCTCAAATTGGTCCAAAAATCCCGATTTGGGGGGGATGGGACTGTCCCCAAATTGCTCTGAAAATCCCGATTTGGCAGGGATGGGACCGTCCCCAAAAGGCTCTGAAAATTTGGATTTGGGGGAGGGATTGGATGGGGCGGGAGTGGCCTCAAATTGGTCCAAAAATCCCGATTTGGGGAGGACGGGACAGTCCCCAAATCGTTCTGAAAATCCCAATTTGGGGGAGGGATTGGATGGGGTGGGAGTGGCCCCAAATCGCTCCGAAAATCCCAATTTGGGGAGGACGGGACCGTCCCCAAATCCGAAAATCCGTCCTCCAAAAATCCGGATTTGGCTCCTCCTTTGGATCCCTCCGGCCCTGTGGAAAACCTGGCAAAGCCTCTCCCGGGATCGCGGCGCTCGCCCTTTTTGGGGTGGCCGAGCCCCTTTTCCTCCTCCTCCTCTTTGTCCCTCCCGAAATCCCAATCCTCGGGACCGTCCCCCCGGCACGGCCGTGCTGCTGTTCAAGGGCTGACCCCAAAAATTCCCCGACCCCAAGAATTCCCCAATTCCTGATGCCCCATTCCAGGGCCGACCCCAAAAATTCCCCAATTCCCAGTGCCCCGCTCAAGGGCCAAAAATTCCCCAGTCAAGGGCTGACCCCAATAATTCCCGAATTCCCGACTCCCCATTCCAGGGCTGACCCCAAGAATTCCCCACCCAGGGCCCCATTTTGATCCCAAGAGAATTTTTTTTTTGGGGGGGGGAATTTTTTTGGGAACGGGGAAGGATTTTTGGGATCGCTTCCTGTGGAAAAGCTCCCCTCGCCTCTGCTGATGTTGTTTTTAGGAAAAATGAGTGGAATTTGGGTTTTTTGGAGGAGTTAAAGTTGAGTTTGGGTTTTTTGGGTGGGATTTTGCTGCTCCCCAGGGGGATCCACACCCCAAATTCC
>NW_026625293.1:12311-14499 GCF_030028575.1 Malurus melanocephalus | reverse complement strand
AAAAATAAATTAGTGAAGTGAGTGAGGGGGATAAGGGGTGAGGCGGGAAGGGGAGAACGCGGCCCCCGGTCCGGAGCTCCTGGGGTGCGGGGGGGCGACWWWGTSGCCCCCCCGCACCCCAGGAGCACCGGACCGGGGGCGTGAAGTCGCCAAATCCTCGGTGGCGACCACAAATCGCGATAAAATCGCCCATGGCCACTCCGCTCTCACCATGGCGGCCGCGCTGAGGGGCGTGAGGGAGAGCGGCACTTCCGGTTTGGAGCGGCGGAAATACGTCACGGTCGCTATGGCAACGGAGGGGACTTCCGGTGCGGAACCAGGAAGTGAAGCGGCGTTGCCATGGCGACGGCGGGTGAGGGGGGAGAGAGAGAGCGATGGCGGCGGGGGAAATTTGGGTGGAGGGATGGGGATATGGAGGGGTTTGGGTTGGGAAGGAACTTAAGGATCATTCGGTCTCACGATCCCAGGCTGCTCCAAACCCCACCATCCCCACAATTCCCGGTATCCAGAACGCGGTGAGGCCCTGAGGGGGCTGAGGTCCGAAAAAGGCCTAAAAATAAAAACCCGTGTCTATAGAGCAGGTGTTTGTTTGTTGGAGGTGAGGGGGATTTCTTAATTTACCTGCTTTTGCTTCAAATTAGCACGTATGTTATTACATTTTTATACTGATAACATATTAAGAATTACAGAAAGTTTTCAATTAATAGGCTTCATAAGCACCTTGTCACTTTGATATAAACTATGTATCAATGCCCTATATAAAAACTTATAACAATACAGAAAAAGGCTGTTATTGATAATACATTGAAAGCTATTACATTGTATATTAATAATCTGTAAAAAGATATTACATTTTTATATTGATAACATATAAAAAGGCTATAGAATGTTTTCAATTAACAGGCCTCATAAGCACCTTGCCACTTTGATATAAACCATATATAAACCATATGTCCAGCATGGTCTTGGACAATTCCCGGTGTCCAGAACGCTGGGGGGACTGATGTCCGAAAAAGGCCTAAAAATAAAAACCCGTGTCTATAGAGCAGGTGTTTGATTGTTGGAGGTGAGGGGGATTTCTTAACTTACCTGCCTTTGCTTCAAATCAGCACGTATGTTATTACATTTTTATGCTGATAACAATATTAAGAGTTACAGGAAGTTTTCAATTAATAGGCCTCATAAGCACCTTGTCACTTTGATATAAATCATATGTATCAATACCCTATATAAAAACTTATAACAACATATGAAAAGTCTTATTGATAATACATTGAAAGCGATTACATTGTATTTTAATAATATATAAAAAGTTATTACATTCTTATATTGATGATATATAAAAAGTTATAGAATGTTTTCAATTAACAGGCCTCATAAGCACCTTGTCACTTTGATATAAACCATATATAAACCATATGTCCAGCATGGTCTTGGACAATTCCCAGTGTCCAGAACGCTGGGGGGACTGATGTCCGAAAAAGGCCTAAAAATAAAAATCCGTGTCTATAGAGCAGGTGTTTGTTTGTTGGAGGTGAGGGGGATTTCTTCTCCTAACCTACCTGCCTTTGCTTCAAATTAGCAAATAAGTTATTGCATTCTTATATTGATAACGTATAAAAAGTTATAGAAAGTTTTTGATTAATAGGCCTCATAAGCACCTTGTTGATATGAGCCACATGTATCAATATCCTATATAAAAACTTTTAACAATATATGAAAAGGCTATCATTGATAATACATTGAAAGCGATTACATTGTATATTAATAATATGTAAAAAGTTGTTACATTCTTATATTGATAATATATAAAAAGTTATAGAATGTTTTCAATTAATAGGCCTCATAAGCACCTTGTCACTTTGATATAAACTATGTATAAATGCCCTATATAAAATCTTATAACAATATAGAAAAAGGCTGTTATTGATAATACATTGAAAGCTATTACATTGTATATTAATAATCTGTAAAAAGTTTATAGAAAGTTTTCAATCCTAGGCCTCATAACCACCTTGTTGATATAAACCATAGTATCCTCATGGTTTTTTTCTACTCCTCCAAGTCTTTATTTTCCATTATTTTGCTGACTGTCCCGTGCCTCTGCCGAGTTTTCATTGGTGCTCTCTGCCGTTCCTTGTTACAGCATCCACCTTTGTGCTTTTTTCAGCACATTTATTTATTTATT
>NW_026625293.1:9519-10510 GCF_030028575.1 Malurus melanocephalus | reverse complement strand
GTGTCGCTGTTGCTGGTGGCCGTGCTGTGGGGTGGCACCAGCCCGTTGCTCAGGGCCGGAGCTGCGGGGATGGAGGAGCTGCGGGGCCGGGGCCGCCTGCGGCTGCTGCTGGCTGAGCTGCGCTTCCTCGGCCTCAACTGCAGGGTGAGAGCAGTTCTGGGATCCTTCCTGCTCCTCAAAGTCTTGATAGTGCTAAAATCCACAGGATTTCTGATCCTTGGTGGGACTAGAAAAAAACATGATGATACTGTGGTTTATATCAAAGTGACAAGGTGATTATGAGGCTGGTGATTGAAAACTTTCTATCAACTTTTTACATGTTACTAATATACAATATAATAGCTTTCAATATATTATCAATAACAACCTTTTCACCTTTGTCTTCAGGGCATGTGCAGTTGTGATGTTCATGTTTTTTTCTACTCCTCCAAGTCTTTATTTTCCATTATTTTGCTGACTGTCCTGTGCCTCTGCTGAGTTCTCATTGGTGCTGTCTGCCATTCCTSGTTACAGCATCCACCTYTGTGCTTTTTTCAGAGCATTTATTTATTTTTTTGGATACCCACAGCTGCTGKCTGAGCTGCGCTTCCTCGGCCTCAACTGCAGGGTGAGAGCAGTTCTGGGATCCTTCCTGCTCCTCAAAGTCTWRATGKTWCTAAAATCTGCAGSATTGCTGATCCTYGGTGTTTATTCTTGMAGAGTTGAGCCCYTTTCACAGGTTTCCCCCTCGTCCTTTGGGATAAGCTCAGGGGTTGGCATTGGGATTCCCCGGATGCTCCATTTTGGGCCCATTTTGGGTCGATTTGGGTCCATTTTGGGCCCCTTTTGGGGGGGAGCCCTTTTCGGGTCCATTTCAGGCCCATTTCAGGTCGATTTTGGGCTCATTTTGGCTCCATTTTGTGTCCATTTTGWGTCCATTTTGAGTCCATTTTGGCTCCATTTTGAGTCCATTTCAGGCCCATTTCGGGTCCATTTAAAGTCCATTTGGGGC
>NW_026625293.1:5502-7596 GCF_030028575.1 Malurus melanocephalus | reverse complement strand
CTCTGCAACTCCCTGGCTTTGATTGTGACTTTGGTGACGGGGAAGATCCTGGGAGAGGACATTGGTGGGAAAAGTGAGTCCCACATCAAACATTTCCTAAAAAAAAAAGCTTTTATTTGATATTTATGATTTATTTTTATTTTATTTATAATCTGAGCTCTGGGCTGAAGGTTTGAACTGGGTCACAGCAGCTTTTGAAAGGGAATTGAAGCAGATTTTTGGGCAAGTGGTAAATTTAAAGATAAAATTTGGATTATTTAAGTGAAAAGAATTTAAAATATTGAATTTTTACCTCAGGAGGTGAGGGAAAAACTGAATAAAATGAAAAAAGAGTGACCCAGATGTCACCCCCAACATTTTTCCTTCTCTCCTGCCCTGCTCAGATGCTTAAAAAAAGCAGAAAAATGGGAATTTAAAAAATTTTGGGAAATTTTAAAAACTGAGGTTGTTTGGAGGTGAATTCCTGATTTGTGAATCCCACAGGAGCCGTGGCAGGAATGCTGCTCACCATCCTGGGAGTGTCCCTGTGYGTGGCTGCGTCCTGAAGGGAACAGGAGCCCAAAAATCCTCATCCCGAGGGGAGAGATATTCTGGGATGGATTTGGGATGGTTGGGATCTGGGATGGATTTAGGATGGGTTTGATTTGGGATGGGTTTGGGATGGATTTCGGATGGATTTGATTTGGGATGGGTTTGGGATGGATTTAGGATGGGTTTGGGATGGACTTAGGATGGGTTTAGGATGGGTTTGGGATAGATTTAGGATGGATTTGATTTGGGATGGGTTTGGGATGGATTTAGGATGCGTTTGGGATGGATTTGAGATGGATTTGGGATGGGTTTAGAAAGGATTTCCAATGGATTTAGGATGGATTTGAGATGGGTTTAGGATGAATTTAGGATGGATTTGGGATGGATTTGGGATCTGGGATGGATTTGGGATGGATTTGGGATGGATTTGGGATGGATCCAAAACNTTTGGGATGGGTTTGGGATGGATCCAAAACCAGGAATTGCCTTCCCTGAGCACCAGGGTGGGACCAGGCCCACGGTGAGGGCAGCCAGTTTTGGGTTTTTAGGGATTTTTAGTGGCTGTTTTAAGCCAAAAATTACTAAATTATCTTGTGTTTCAAACCAAAAATTAATGAATTGTTTTGTGTTTAAAGCCAAAAAATAATAAATTATTTTGTGTTTTAAGTAAAAAAAATTGTCTTGTGTTTCAAGCCAAAAGTTATTAAATTGTTTTGTGTTTCAAGCCATAAAAAGGATTAAATTGTCTTGTGCAGTACTGGAGGGATAATAAATAAAGAAATTATAATAAATCATCCAGTGGCAACTGCTGGATTTTTGATTAGAAGGATTTTTTATTAGAAGGGATTTTTGATTAGATAAATTTTTGATTAGAAGGGATTTTTGTTTAGATAAATTTTTGATTAGAAGGGGTTTTTGCTTAGATAATTTTTGAGTAGAAAGATTTTTTATTAGAATTATTTTTGATTAGAAAGATTTTTGATTAGAAGAGATTTTTGATCAGATAGATTTTTAATTAGAATGAATTTTTACCATTATTATTGCCAGTCAGAGGGACCAGGACACACCAAAAACCTTTTCATGAKAAATAACTGACACAGAACAAATCCTGACAAACATTTGGTTCTAAAACATCAATTCTTGGGAATTTCCTCCTTTCCCAGAGGAAACACTTCCAAATTCTAATTCAGCTGAATCAGAGCTTGAAAAAACAGCATTTCCTCTGGGAAAAAGGAGGAAAATCTGAATTATTTTATGATTTATTATGGTGATCCCATTTCCCAGGCCTGGAAATCCAAAAAATCCTGTCCAGTCCTGGAAAAATCCACTGAGMATTGAACAAAAAAACAAAGCAGAGCAGGGATTTGGGAGAAATCAGGAAAGCAGCAGCARGTTCGGCATCAGGAGAAGATTTTTATTMATAAAAARTAAAAATAATTCTGGAATCTGCCCKSGGGGAGGGAGCAGCGATGTCCCTGAGCTGGAGGTGACAAAGCACCGGGTCCATTCTCGCTGCCAACCCCAGAGAATCACCCCAAAGTGCAGGGGAGGGGCCATCGGTGC
>NW_026625293.1:3158-3845 GCF_030028575.1 Malurus melanocephalus | reverse complement strand
AAAATTCAACCAAATCCCTACAAAATTTACCCAAATTCCTGCAAAATTCACCTGAATCCCTCCCAAATTCCCCCAAATCCCTGGAAAATCCACCCCAATCCCAAATCCACCCAAATCCCTCCCAAATTCCTGCAAAATTCACCAAAATCCACCCAAATCCCTGAAAAATTCACCAAAATCCCTGCAAAATTCACCCAAATCCCTGGAAATCCCTCCCAAATTGCTGCAAAATTCGCCCAAATCCATCCCAAATCCCTGCAAAATTCACTCAAATCCATCCCAAATCCCTCCCAAACCCCTGGAAAATTCACCCAAATCCCTACAAAATCCACCCAAATTCATGCAAAATTCACCCAAATCCCTTCAAAATCCACCCAAATCCCTCCCGAATCCATCCAAATCCCTGGAAAATTCATCCAAATTCACCCAAATCCCTGCAAAATTCACCCAGATCCATCCCAAATCCCTCTCAAATCCCTGGAAAATTCACCCAAATGTCTCCCAAATCCCCCCAAATCCCTGGAAAATTCACCCAAATGTCTCCCAAATCCCCCCAAATCCCTGGAAAATCCCCCAAATCCCTGGCAAACAGGATCCCATCCCATCCCTCACGTTTTTCCTGCTGGCAATGGCCTGTTGGATCCACAGCAGCTCCATCATCAGGTGATTCCTGTAGGATTGCAGCTC
>NW_026625293.1:0-1206 GCF_030028575.1 Malurus melanocephalus | reverse complement strand
CAGGCTGCCCTCGATCTCCAGCACCGCGGCCTCGAACTGCTCCCGCACGCTCCGGAGGCGCCTCCGCAGCAGAAACCCGCGGGCACAGGCCTGGAACGGCCCGGGACAGTGCTGGGACCGGGCGGGGAACCGGGGGACACGGCCGGGGTGGGGACAGAGCCGGATGGAGCCCCAAAACCCGGGGAGATGGACCCCAAAAACCCGGGCAATGTGCCCCTCATGGCCCCGGGCAGATGGAGCCCCAAACCCGGGGAGATGGACCCCAAAAACCGGGCAGATGGACCCCAAAACTGGGGAGATGGAGCCCAAAAACCGGGGAGATGGAGCCCCAAACCCGTGGAGATGGAGCCCCCCAAACCCGGGCAGGTGGAGCCCAAAACCCGGGCAGATGAAGCTCCAAACCCAGGGAGATGGAGCTCCAAACCCAGGGAGATGGAGCTCCAAACGTGGGGAGATGGAGCCCCAAACCCGGGCAGATGGAGCCCCAAACCAGGTATGATGGAGCCCCCCAAACCCGGGGAGATGGAGCTCCAAACCCGGGGAGATGGAGCCCCCCAAACCCGGGGAGATGGAGCCCCAAACCCGGGGAGATGGAGCCCCAAACCGAGGGAGATGGAGCTCCAAACCCGGGCAGATGGAGCCCCCCAAACCCGGGGAGATGGAGCCCCCCAAACCCGGGCAGATGGAGCCCCAAACCCGGGGAGATGGAGCTCCAAACCGAGGGAGATGGAGCTCCAAACCCGGGCAGATGGAGCTCCAAACCCGGGCAGATGGAGCCCCCCAAACCCGGGCAGATGGAGCCCCAAACCCGGGGAGATGGAGCCCCAAACCCGGGGAGATGGAGCCCCCCAAACCCAGGGAGATGGAGCCTCAAAAACTGGGGAGATGGACCCCAAACCCGGGGAGATGGAGCCCCAAACCCGGGGAGATGGACCCCAAACCCGGGGAGATGGAGCCCCAAACCCGGGGAGATGGAGCCCCAAACCCGGGCAGATGGACCCCAAACCCGGGGAGATGGAGCCCCAAACCCGGGGAGATGGAGCCCCAAACCCGGGCAGATGGAGCCCCAAAAACTGGGGAGATGGACCCCAAACCTGAGGAGATGGAGCCCAAAAACCGGGCAGATGGACCCCAAAACTGGGGAGATGGAGCCCCCCAAACCCGGGCAGATGGAGCCCCAAACCCGGGGAGATGGAGCCCCAAACC
>NW_026625292.1:15728-18044 GCF_030028575.1 Malurus melanocephalus | reverse complement strand
ATTTTTACCTCCTGAGGTCCTGTTGGGTCCAAAGCCATGGCAGGCTCTGTGCTGACTCACAGATCGTGTGATTCATGTTATTATTCTAATTTGTATTCAATAACTGCACAACAGAGGCCAAATTCACTGAKGAAAATGAAAGAATTAAAACTTGTGCTGAGGTTGGGGTGGAAAAGGCAGTGCAAGCTCAGGAGCAGCTGTCAGAGAGAAAAGGAATCCATGATAAAATGAGCTCCATTTTCTCTTCTTAATTTATATTTTCCTGTGCATCACTTGCTGAACTCTGTGAAACATAAACTGAAACGTTCTGCTTTCCCTTGAGTTATCTCCATCTCAGATTCTCTAAAACAGGTGTACAGCTTTACAGAAGGAAGTGCTGCTGCCAGATGTAGTTTCCAGAAGAACTACTGACTTTCTCTTCTTCTAAGCAAAATTCCATTTTATTTACAGTAGTGGGGGGGRAAAATTGTTTCTGATTGAAAAAAAGTTCACCTTCAAGCCAGTATAAAATTTAAAATATATAGTATGAAATTTAAACAGAAAATTCTCTTCAAGATCAAAGTAATCTCTTGAATCCAGATAAAGAAGGGTGTTAAATTTATATTACTCTTGTTAGTATAATTGTCATTATTATTATTATTATTATTATTATTATTATTATTATTTAGCTGTATAAGTGTTAAATAATAATAATTGTTGGCTTTATTTTAACTGAGGTAAGACAGAAACAATATCCTCTGCGTATGATAGATATAGAATAAAAACTCTCCCTCACATTATATATTACTACAATGTGTAATTATATGCATAAATACATTTGTTACATATTAGTGTAGTGCATATATATTATACATTACTGTGGTAATATTGGCTTGAGCAGTGGTTTTCCCAATAAAAAWTGAGATAAATGTCTATCACAGGAAATAACAAAATGTTTTRCACTGAAGGTGTGCTYACCTGTCAMAGTTACAGAGAAAGGAGCTCTGSACACAAATGGCCTTCCCAACTGAACATCTTCAATTTTAATTATCCCTTTCTCATCTCATCTGCATCTCATGTCCTATTCAGTTGTCATTTATGTTGTAAATACAGAGAAGAAAACGCTGTTCCTATCTACTGCTTCTCCTTTCCATTTCCYATTTTGTTATTTTCAGTTGGAAATCCACTCTGAATCTTTGCCATGCAATGTTCAAACATCAAAGANGTTCACTTTCAAGACAGTATAAATTTTAAAATAAATAGTATTAAATTTAAACAGAAAATTCTCTTTAAGATCAAAGTAATCTCTTAAATCCAGATAAAGAAGGGTGTTAAATTTAGTACTGTTGTTGTTATTATTATTATTATTATTATTATTATTATTATTATTATTATTATTATTTAGCAGTATAAGTATTAAATAATAATAATTGTTGGCTTTATTTTAACTGAGGTGAGACAGAAACAATAATCCTCTGCATTTGGTAGATATAAAATAAAAACTCTCCCTTACATTATATATTACTATGTTATGTATTTATGTGTATAAATAGATTTATTACATATTAATGTAGTGCATATATATTGCACATTACTGTGGTAATATTGGCTTGAGTACTGGTTTTCCCAATAAAAAATGAGATAAATGTCTATCACAGGAAATAACAAAGTGTTTTACACAGAAGGTGTAAATGCTCACCTGTCACAGTTACAGAGAAAGGAGCTCTGCACACAAATGGCCTTCCCAACTGAACATCTTCAATTTTAATTATTCCTTTCTCATCTCATCTGCATCTCATGTTCTATTCAGTTGTCATTTATGTTGTAAATACAGAGAAGAAAATGCTGTTCTTATCTACTGTTTCTTGTTTCCATTTCCCATTTTGTTATTTTCAGTTGGAAATCCACTCTGAATCTTTGCCATGCAATGTTCAAACATCAAAGAGATGTAAATATTTGAAATAAGAGAAATTATTATCTCCCTTCTCATTGCTRTAAACRTACTCRCACTGCCTCTGTCATTGTATTTCTACCCAAGAGGGTAGAATAGGRTAYCTAATGAGACTTCCTGGCYTCAARATYTTATTAACAGATAAAACATAACATTGTCTGCCTCAAAATATCTAGCAGCCTTCAATGCTATAACTATACTTTTATTTTAGAATCTAAGGAAGCAAGAAGCTGTGTGTGCCGTTAAAAAACTTGAAAACATTATCTTTCCCAAAGCACTTTTGCAAATGTGCCCCAAGGCAAAGGGAAGATTTTCACAATGTAAAAGCACATGTTGGCTAAACATTGTACTGGCTTCTGACAGGAGTGATTTGGTGTTTTGTGAAA
>NW_026625292.1:12316-13713 GCF_030028575.1 Malurus melanocephalus | reverse complement strand
TGAGCTGCAGAAAACTCAAATCAGACCCAGCCTAGAAGAGATTCATGTGACACACATGAAACTAATTGGATTTAGTGCTCAGCCTCTGCATAGCTTTTCTTTATGGTTCTGCCCCCATTTTTGCAGCGTTCTTGACTTTACATCTCCCTTATTTTAAGAAGTTTTCTGCAAAGCACATTGCTTGTGAAGGTTTTGAAGCTTGAACTTTTGCTCTCTGAGGAGGAATTAGGAGGAAGAAAGAATGTAGATACTGAAAATATTATCTCTTTGGTTTTCAGCGATGTCCAAGTTCAACAAAGACACAACATTTTCTTAACGCTGCTGACTTTAAATGTGGGGAATAATTTTGTGCTGGTGGCGTTCCACTGGACTTCTCAAACTCTGAGGTGTCTGTAATGATTTATATTAGAAAAGAAGAATGGCTTCTAACAGAGTACTGGAGAAAAATGAGGAGTTTCGGGGGACTTTCACTCATCCAGAGGCGTGGAAGCACCAGATGCACAAAAGTGAAGCACAAACACAAAAGTGAAGTGACTGAACCCCTGTGACAACGCAGCTGGGTAACGATGCTGTTTGGGGAGGTTTCTCTCCTGACTGCCCAGGGCAGCTGAGGGGCTACAGAGCATCTCGATTTGGCCACCAGTCCTGTCATCACCTGCAGAGAGAGCAGTCCCTGGGCAGAGCTTTGGCCCAATTTCTGTCCCATTCTGTGACTGAGCAGGGACACTCAGCAGGGCCTGAGTGGTTTTGACCAAAATGTTGTAGTTATGGAGGTGGAAATGAGCAACAAACTGGGGCAGGAACTCCTTGGGTCAGGAAATAAAATCCTATAATCCCAGTCATAAATTGCATCAGGTTCTGTCCAACACCAAGCTTTGTGTTGTGACCCCTATTAGGAGAGCTCTTCTGTAACCTCCTTTCTCAGAAAATTAGAAATCTTCTTCTTAATTGCATCCTAAGCTCTTTAATAGCCAATTGATCCCCCATTTGTTCTTGTGCCAACACTGTTCTCCAGTTTGAATCACTCTCCTGCCCTCTCTCCTTTCCCCCCTCCCTCCTTGTTGGAACAAGTGATTATATTATAATTAATTAGTTGATTATAATTAATAAATTGAGAGAAAATGCTGAGGATGTGCCAAATCCCTTCATGCTGAACTGAAGATTTCCSTGTTTTATTTTCATTTTCTCACAGACTCAGCCTGTCCTGGAACCAAACATTTATATTTGTGTACTGATACCTTACCCTTCATCATCAATAATGCTCCCTTGGCTCTTCTTCCAGGTTCTTTCTCCACCTCTGTGAATCTTCTTGGTGATGTCTGTGCTCATCCAGAGTCTTGAGTCTCCAGGAATTTTGGTATTTTCCTTGCTTGGCCTTTCCCTAATTGCGATTTTGC
>NW_026625292.1:9233-10866 GCF_030028575.1 Malurus melanocephalus | reverse complement strand
ACCCATCCCTGCCTCCCCTGCTCCATCCTAAACTACCCAGCACACAGCAGGCAAAAATCTAACACTAATTAAAATCTAAATCAGAATTCATCAATTCCAACAGGATTATCAGATATTCTGGGATTCCCCCTGGCACAAAGTRGGGTGCCTGTGCCATTTCTGATGACAAGGAACAAGGACCACTATCATTCCTTTTAAAATAGTTATCTCAAAGCCCTTTGGAATAATTTATAAGGGTTGGAACAGAGTTGAAATTAGAGCAAAAATGATCATGTTTAGTTAAATGCCAGTGTTTCCCACCAATTATTTGACAAAAAAAGCGCTAATGAACTAACTGAAATCTCTCAAATTGTTATTATCAGGCACTATTGGTGGTATTTCTCACATATATCATTCAAATTATTATTTCAAAATTCATTTTAAAATTTTGCAAACTTGTGGATGAAGAAGTTGAAGCCTTTGTTCTCTGAAGGGAGAATGTCAGGGCTCTTCCCTGTAAACAGGGCTGTGATGTGTCCTCTTGGGTGGCACAATCGACCTAATGAAAGTGCATTGATCTGTTTCATTTTGGAAACATAAAGCAGGAGCAAAGAACATAAAGCAAAGCTGAGAGTGCTCCTGTGCTGCCTCTGCCCTGCCCTGTTCAGGCTCTTCACTGGAATAGAAACTGGAGCAAATCAGTCCTTGACCTCTCCTGGCTTAAATGTCCATCCATCTGCATTCCAGAAGGAGAACTACTGTTTAGTTAAAAAAAAAAAAAAAAAAAGAAAAGAAAACGCATAGCTTTGGTCCCTGCAATGGCATTTAGGGCTGTTTTCTTCCTTTTATTTTTTCTACAGTGTATACAACTTGCAAACAGTCAAAATCATCCAGGCTGGCATTGCTACCTCACCTCTTCTGAAATACAGGTGACAAGATAAAAGTTGTGTCAGTCATAAAATGTTCTAGTCGTAGATATTAAGCAATAATATTTTAAGTTTTAAATATATCCTGGACCACACAGTTTGATAGRCTGACATCTAAGAACACTGATGCCTTCAAAAACGAAAGAAGTAACGTTTTTGACAAACTTTACTCCTCTGCTARTGTTCCCTGTACTGGTCAAAAAGCTGTTTGTTTATAAAGATCTTTTTCCCTGAAAACCATCCAAGTCAAAAAGCAAACAGCTGTGGAGATCAGTAAAAAAATGTTTTGATAGGAGCTGTTTGTTACAAAAACCAGGGTATTGCGATAAGCAAACCTTGGAAATACATAAAAAGTGGAGAAAAACTCTAGTTCCTCCTCTGTGAAGCAGCAATTACTGCAGAGTAATGCTCTGGAGCCCCAGGCACAATGCTGCTGTGTTGGGAACCCAAAATAAAAATTTCTGTCCACATTTTCTGTACAGGCACAGAATGGATGAATGATCTGGCACATGAGCTCCTCTCTGCAGTTTAATAGCCTGAGGTACATCAGCTGTCTAACTGTGTAATCCAATTTAATAAAACACCCAGGAATTAGGAAAGATCCAGCCTGTAATTGTGGAAACTGGTGTGAAACAATTCAGGAAGCTGAGGCTGGTCTGGCTGTATTAAATATAGTTATTTGCACATTGCAAGAGCTTTTCCTTTTCTCATGTCTACCAGCAATAATC
>NW_026625292.1:5385-6503 GCF_030028575.1 Malurus melanocephalus | reverse complement strand
TCATCTTTAGTTATAGAATCCAATACAGGTCTTGCCAGCTTCTCCCAAATCTGATATCTTTGTGTGTAATACATGCTCTTATTGATCCTCCCTGACCTGAACATCATTTCACACCGCTAATGCCCCACACTACTCTCAAGTGCAGGTGGATAACCCTTTTCTGGAAACACAGATTATCTCTATCTTATTCCTGTATTTAATTCTGGCAATGGTGGTCTCCTGGAAAACTGTAAATTTCCTTGGCCAGCCCCTGGCACTGAGCATGTCCCTTCTCCCTTGATTTAAACTGCCAAATGCACACAGAAATTGTGATGTTCCTGTGAACAGCAGCCCCATGCCCATCACCCAGTTATTTATTTTTATGCTGCCAGTAACAGCTCTGCCTAGGAATAATCATGTCAAAACTAATTCACTCTAAAAGCACATGAGCACAGCTCAAATAAATAAATAAACAAATCAATAATCAGTCCCTGAAGTTTACAGCAGAAATCCTGTGCCTTGCTGGGAATGCAAGTAACAAATCTATAGAGAAGATAGAAAGAATGAAAAGGAATGAAAAAAAGAATGGGGAAAAAGCCAAAACCAGTGACTCTAAAATTAATGATTTTTTTTTTCTTCTTGTTACTTCAGGTCTGTTTCACACTTACCAGTCACAATGATGACACCATCTCTACCTACATTTTACAGCCACCAAACTATAATTGCATGGAAGTTCTGACGAGCATTTTCTCCAGAATATTATGGACTCTGGCCTTCCAGTGTATTCAATGTATTTTGGTAAACCCTATGTAGTTTTTGTTCCAGTGCCAAGCTTTCAGTGTTTCTTGACTTTGTTTGATTTTTTATAGATTTTATGTATAAGTGGTGTTCTGCTCACAGCAGTTTGCATTTTTTAAGTAACTGTAACACATTTGAGACAATTCTCTTTGTTTCCCTGAGTTTCCAAAGCACAATGTGAGCATCAAGCTCATTGTTCAATCACATTGTTCAACATTCAGCACGAGGTGTTGCCTCCAGCTGAGCATGCAGACCTTCAGCTGAGTCAGAACACATCTGCTGTCTGATAATTATTAATTAATCTTAACATTCTGCTGCTCTGGACTGGTGCCAGGGAAGCA
>NW_026625292.1:0-1310 GCF_030028575.1 Malurus melanocephalus | reverse complement strand
GTTCTACAGTGAAGCAGCTGAATAAAACAGAAACTCCATTTTTAAACCTCTACTGATGAGTTAAATAATCATGCCTAATAATATCTGGCTTATTCTTATAATCAATAATTCTACAAATTGAAGATTTCCCATTGCAGAACTTAAATAAATCAAGTACAAAAAGAAAAGCAAAAATGGGAAGGAACATCTGTTTCCACATCCATTTTCCTGATGTCCCTGAACGTGTCTTCCACAATCATTAAAAATAAAGGACGGGTGCAAAAATAAATTCTGACTTTCCAAACGGAAGCGCTGTGCTCCAACAGGGAAGGAAAGGTGTTTAATAATATATCCCTTCCTCATTCCAAGGAAGGTTATCAGTTTGCTAATCAATCAGAAAATCTGCTCTCAGATGAATTGGCAGTGCCAACACAGGTAA
Organism: Malurus melanocephalus; assembly: GCF_030028575.1. Taxonomy (NCBI): domain Eukaryota; kingdom Metazoa; phylum Chordata; class Aves; order Passeriformes; family Maluridae; genus Malurus; species Malurus melanocephalus. The sequence goes on along the minus strand of NW_026625292.1, from coordinate 892 downwards.
TTCATCAATACCAGCCTTAAACAGGCATTATTTTTACACAAAAAAAAAGGGGAATAAAGTTCCAGAATCTCTCTGTGTTGAGATCCTTCCTATAAAAGTGCCAAAGCTGTTAATGAATTATGTATATTAATTGCCTACACAACTACAGGAAGGGGTGAGTAAGATGTTTGGTTGACTGAAACAACAACAAATGTAATTATGTTGCAGTTACTGATTAATTTTTCTCAGTTATGGTTTTTGTAATCTCCCTTTACTCCTTTTTTTCTATAAAGAGCAATATTTTAAAGTGCAATAATTTCATTCACTTCTTCCAGTGAATGAATGTATATATTTCCACGTAACTGATTGCTTTATGCATTGATTCAAGCTATTGATCAGAATACTTATTATTTTTTTATGCATGCCATTTAAGCCAAAGTGTTTAAAAATGCCACGTGTGTTGAAAAGCTGCAGATGTTCAAATCTAACCCTTTCATATTTGAATTCCTAAAGTCAGGGCAGGTTCATACAGGCTCATTGTTGAGGTTAGATTGAAGGATGAGGGCATGAGGCTGTGACACAGAGTCTGTCTGAGGTTTTACCTCAGTGAATTGGCAGAGAGCAGCAGGAGCAGGGCCCTGATCCTGATGGATCTGAAGTTTTGTTTTCCTTTATTAGTTGGAACAGCCCCATTACACTTGTCCATGTAAAACGAGCTAATATTTGTTAACCTTCCCAGTAATTCAACACTCCGTGTTTACACCTTCCCTTCCTCACTGCTCACACTCACACTGAAAGGTCATCTGCACCCTGCAAATTTCGTGTCAAATGAAGCTGCCCTGGCAGCAATTTCCTGAGCTGGGTTCATCATCATTATCGTCATTTCACCTCTGTTCTCATTGATGGGACCCAG
>NW_026625291.1:11689-14085 GCF_030028575.1 Malurus melanocephalus | reverse complement strand
GAACACAAACACATGGACATGCTGGTGGGAATGAGGAAATGAGCAAGCAAGTCAGCAGACCCTGTTAACTGACCCTGACATATCATGCTGCAAATGATATTCGAATCTGGGAGAAATTCTGAGGATTTTTAGAGGAAATTATAACAGAAAACTGTCAACCCATTTCAGGGTAGTCATGAACAAACTCCCATGAAAAAAGTAGGAAACTTCTCTTTTCTCTGAAATTCCCTCTTTACAGGGAAGGGCAAATTTATGAATGGGTATATATTGCGGTGGCACTCCTGAGGATTCAAACAATCCTTTCTTCAGGGAGAAGAGGGAAGGAACAGCTCAGCTGCCTGATCTGACACTCTGCTTCAAGGTAAGCTCTTGCTCCTTCCTCACCTTAGACTCCAATGTTCAAAGTCTTTAATGAGCTGTGGAATAAATATATKTAGACAAAGCCTAGGCAGGAGTTGCTGACCTCCAAGAACAGAATTCATGCATGCACTGAATTTTGCAGCACTTCAGTATTTTCTGTCAGTCAGTAGGGCAACAACAGGAGGAATGTTTTGGGAAAGGAACTCAAGCCAGCTCACCAGAAAATTCACATCAAACTCTTGAATAGGAAGGCAGGGAGAGATTACTAAGTACCAAAATTCCACCCACGACCATGCAAAAAACCTCTGGACAAACAGAGGTGATGTCTGAACTTGTGGAAGAATTCACTCTAAACCATGTTTGGGAAATCTAACAACTCTGCCTTCCTGGAGATAATATAAACTTAGAAAGCATGAGATGGCAGCACAGGCATTTGAAAGTCCTTTGCCACTTTGAGGCTCTGAGCAGAATCCTGTACCGCTCTTTCCCATGGTAGGTTGTTTTCTCTATATCTGATATTAGGTGAGATATTAACTTAGTTTAGATATATTTTAATCTTGAGGAGGGGGTCACGCAAAAGGACCTTTCTGGAATTTCTCTGTTTGATTTGGGGATGATGTAGACATGCTCTACAGTGTATGGTAAAAAGTCACCCCCTGAGGTTCCAGTTCTCAGTTTCCAGCTCATTGGTTCCTGATCCAGGGCTGGTAAAGAGAAAAAGGACAAGATGTGCTGGGYCAGAGCAGGGCTGTGGGTAGTGTGTGTAGCTCAGCATCCTGAATCCAATGGAAATGCAGAGATGAGTGTCAGGGAGAGGAATAGGAAAAGAGCAAATGTRCCAGGTGACTTGGGATGCCTTTAGCAGCCCTCAGCTCAGACAYTTCCCAGGCAAAGGTCTTCAGTTCCAAGACAACCTTCCTGTGACAATTSATTAGGAATGGAGTAGATTTGGATCCTTCCTCATACAGGCTGACTTCCCCCACTGCTGCCTCCTCTGGGAACCTTAACCCTGTGTTATCTTTCCCCCTTAATGTCCTAGTGATTTTTTCATATCCAGGAGGACAGAAGTTACTCCTTTCCTGATCTCTCACAGTCCCCTCCTCTGCCAGCTGTGTCCCCCCTGCCACAAGGAAGATTTTGGGCATGTCCAGCTCTCTCCAAGCTCAGTGTCCCTCTGCATTTGCCTTCCAGGGAGCAAAAGCCATTCACCTGAAATCCTCCCACGATGCTGTGGCTGCTGCTGCTGCAGGTGTTGGCGAGCTGCCTCTGGCTGGGACACAGCGAGGTGGTGACATCCTTTGAAAGCTGTCCCCAGTTCTTCTATGAGGAGACTACCCCAAATGATGCCCTGAAGCCAAACAACCCAGCCAGAATCTGTCAACGCTACAACAACAAGTATCATTTTGCCACGCTGTACGACAGAGATTCCCGTATTCCCATTTACTCTGCTTACATCTACCAGCCTGGAAATTCCTCAAAACCTCAAGCATGGCTGATTGAGCCCCAGGTGAGTGTCTCTCTTACAGCACATTACCCTCCAACCTCCCACAGAAAAATTGTAGATTTGAATTAATATTGCCAAAGCCAAAYACACCTTGCCCTTCCTTGCTGTGGTGGGACACCAAGTGATTGGGAACTGGCATCCAAGAGAGGCTAAATGTGAGGGTGAAGCAGTACTGGACTCTCATCTCCACTTTACCCTGATGTGTTCTACATCCCTGACAGAGCTTATCTGCTCCCAGTGAAGACTCAAATAGGCTTTGTGAATGGCGTGAGCGACATGAGGAGAAACTCAGAATGGGGTGGGATGGCACAGGGACAAAGCCTCGGCAGACACAGGCACTGGAGATAACAGGGTCAGGATAACACTGGGGGATTTCTGGAGTGACATTTCAGGCAGTGCAAAGTGAGGAGCATCAGTGTCACTCCAGTCAGAAGGGTGTGATCTCCATCCATGGGCAGTGGCCCCTGAGCACCTTTGGCTCAGGCTTGATCCAGAAGGATCCAGCAGACACCCAGATCTGCACAAGCTACAG
>NW_026625291.1:10127-11632 GCF_030028575.1 Malurus melanocephalus | reverse complement strand
TGAGTGCTTTGTGTTGAAAGAGACCTTAAAATCTCCTCAATCCAACCCCCCTGCACAGGCAGGAAAACCTTGCCCTAGACAAGGATGTTCCACATCCAAACTGCTATTTTCCTACTGGACCACAGAYCCAAACCACCTGCAGATTTCAGTATCTTCCTCCAGAGATCTTTTTGCAGTCTCATGCATTCAGCCAATCTCCCAACACAGGCTGCAGTCTGCATCACAAAGGTCACAAGTCATAATGGGAGCCCTCAGATTCTGAGCTTCTTTCTCTTTTAAGTTCTTGTCTTCATCCACAAGGGGCAGCTCTATGATTTCTCTCCGATTCATACATTTTCATACACTCTGATGGCAAAAAATTAGTGCTTGATACTCAGAGTCTTCTGCTCCAGAGAAAACTTGTGCATTACTCCCTTCCCCAAAACTAACACTATTTCTTCTTCTTCCCCTGTCAAGCTGATTGGCTCAACTTATTCCGGRGATATGGAAAAAGAGAAGGATTTTGTAAAGAAGTACCCTCAGCTCATTGAGGAACTCGAGCAGAGCCAGGCTGTCCTTGAAGACTACAAGAAAATGGCTAAATATACCCGTGGCCATTTGAACCCCAGCAGCCACCACAACACCTATGGCACCAAGTTGCCGACCTTCACCCTCACCAACATTGTGCCTCAGAATCCAAAATTCAACAACGGCCCCTGGAATGAATACGAGGGGCAAATGATGAAAGACGAGAGCGAGGGATGTACAACCACCTACGTTATCACGGGTGCTGTGCCGGGGAAACCCCACACCCCTGGGGAAAGGGTTAACATACCCAGCCAYATCTGGTCGGCTGCCTGCTGCCCAGCTGAGAGTAAGGCTTGGGGAGTCATTGCTGAGAACAACAGTGAGAGCCAGGTCACGATCCTCACTCTGAAGGAGGTGGAGGACACATTGACCAACCTCTATGGGAAGGGAAAGGTTTCTCTGTTCCACAGTGCCTGTCCTCGCCAATAAGCCTGACATGCTGGCTGGAATAGACTCAGAAGCTTTTGCCACATATCACAGAATCACAGAAGGGGTTGGGTTTGATGGGACCTTAAAAATTATCTTGCCCTGACCCCATGCCTGGGGGAGATAAATCTCCCACTATCCCAGGTTGCACCATGCCCTGTCCAGCCTGGTCTTGAACATCTCCAGTGATGGGGCAGCCAAAACATGTCTGATAGCTTTTGCCTGTAGTGCAGCATGCCCACAGTAATTAACTTCTTTATAATATCTATCCCCATCATTCATCAGTGTGAAACCATTACCTCTTGTCCTGTCACTTACCATAGTCCAAAGTTTCTCTCCACATGTCTGAGAGATTCATTAGCTACTGGACTCCMAGGAGCCTTCTCCAGGCTGAACACCCACAGCTCGCTCACCCTCTCTCCAGAGCTGATGTGCTCCAGCCCTTGCAGCACCTTCATGGCCTCCTCTGGACTCCACTCCAACAGCTTTGTGTCCTTCTTGTGCTCTGGGCC
>NW_026625291.1:0-9268 GCF_030028575.1 Malurus melanocephalus | reverse complement strand
ATTATTTCATTCCAAAGAGCTTGCAATAAAATTTATTTGCTGCAGTGCTGGTTTGCAGTGTCACCTCATATATGAACCACAAGTTGCTTCTTGCTGAAATTTCCACCAGCAGCAATGTCACAGTGCCCAGAGCATCCTTGCAGGAGGTTGGATGTCCAAATGCCATCAGAGGATGCTGTAACACCCACACAAGTGTCAGCATCAGAGTGCAGTTACTTCTCCAAGAACAAAGTGGAGTAGGCTGCTGACAGCTCATACAAGATGCCCACATGGCTGCAGCAACGAGCCTTGCAAATTTGATRTCCTCAGTCGTGATCCTTTGGGGTTTGGGATTGCACAACAAAGAGTTCAGCGGGTTCTTTGCGTTCAGTCTTATCCCATACCCAGATTGCCCCACTCGCCCCCGGGAGGGTTTTTACACTCTGTATGGTAATTTTGCTTGGTCCAGTTTTTTAGTGGTGRGTGATGGGACCAAAAAASMACACAGARGGYTCCRTGAGAAATTCTGGAAGCTTTCTCCATCATGTCCAGTAAAGGAGCRCTGCCCCTGTGTTTTAGGGCCAATCTATGATGGCTCTGAGGGTGATGGACAGGCTGCTGGCCAGGCCTGGGCCAATTGGAGATGCTTGATAMACCTCTTGATGATGTATGGTCTTTTATTTAAGAAGAATTCAAAAMAAGTTAGTCCACAGCAGCTGCCTTAGTTTTAGCTTTTGGCCCCAGTCTGCTGCACAGGGGAGGAGAGGGGGAGCGTGAGGAGRTGTAAGAAAAAACTGAGATATCCCAGTCAGAAGAGATGGAGGAGTAGACAGAGGGTACTTTGCAAAACTGTGGTGCTCGACCATGAAAGAGAACAAACTGTTCTCGAGGTGATGGTCTTCAGTGGGAAACCTTGTAGAGAGAGAGAGAGGCCCTGCACCCAAGATAAACAACCTGGCCTTGGAGGGCTGGAGTGATTATAAGCCCGTGGGGAAGAGGTGGCCCCCCCACACACTGGAGTAAGTGGATGCCCAGAAGAAACTGTTTCTCGCCAGGAGATTTTGAGAGAGTGGCCTTGCTTCCAGAATGAAGTAGTTAGCTTAGAAGAATTGTTTTCTCTTTTCTTCTAGGACAAAGTAAAGCATAAATCCCGTGCCAACAGCAGTGATACTGGCTGTTCTTGGGAAGAGAACCTCCACAGCCCGGAGCTGGATAAGAACTCTTTTCCTATGGTGGTGGAAAACAATCGATGGACTGACCTAGTTAAAGCACTGATCCCCTGCTCCCCRCTGTGCACGGGAAGGCATGGAGGGGTGGGGGACGAACTGGGAGAGAAACAAACTGGGGAGAGAAAACAGGTGTCTTAAAATGTCCAGTTTTTTTTCTGCTCCTCCTAAAATTTGCCCTCTCCCTTTGTTTTTTCCTCCCCTCCCGTTTTATCCAGTAGGATTCTTAGTAGTTTTTAGTAATAAATCTATTTTGCAACTAAAGTTTTTCAGCCTGTTTGACTATTCATGGAGTGTGAAAATCTTTCTCTCAATACATTATCTTATCTAAAAGCCATAAATCTTGGTGTTAATTGGGCTTTAGCTCTCCCCTCTGCCTCTCCTTGGGGAGGGGGGGAAACGTCATGGGTGCTTTGGCCAGGATCCAAATCTGGAAAAGGGGCTCAAACCTTCGAAAGGATGGGTTTTACACTGTGTCATGCCGCACTGTGGGGCTGGGGGACACTTTGGGGGGCTTTGATGGTTTATGGCCCCTTCTAATGATGTGAGCACTGTTGGGCCCTGCTTTGTTGTGTCAGTTGGGCATCATCAGAAATGAGGAAATTGCCATGATCAAAAGCATTGCACCACCACGACCACAAGATCCTCTTCTAATCTGCCTTCTCCCTTATCTGGCTAAACCCYTCTTTGTTTCAGACATCAGTCTCAGTTCAACAAGGACAAAATAAACCACAGGACTCCATAAATTTGTTTAAACCACCTTCAGTCAATCATGCCTCTGCTGCATATTTGTGCTTGGAACAACGCATTTGTATTTACATTACACTCAGACTTTTGGAAGCTGAAGAAAGTGAGTCCAATTTAGATTTGAATGAATGGTTACAGAATCACAGAACATTTTGAGTTGGAAAGGACTTTAATAACCATCCAGTTCCACCTCTCTGCCATAGAAAGAGACATCTTCTGCTAGACCAGATTGCTCCAAACACCATCCAGCCTGGCGCTAGAAAYTTCCAAGGATCCAGGGGCAGTCCAAACGTCTGTGGGCAACATGTGCTGGGGCTTCACCACCTCTACAATAAGAAATMTCTTCCTAATATCCAATCTAAACGCGCATTCCCAGCATTTAAAGCCATTTCACCTTGTTCTAATGTCACGTTCTAACCCCAGCCAGCAGTCACACCTATGCAGCCACTCACTCAATCCCCAAACACCAGGATCAGGGGGAGAATCTGAAGGGTGAACGATGGGGGGAGATAAAGACAATAGGAAAGGGAAAGCAAAAGTTGAGCACACAAGCAAAGGATAGCAAGGAATTCTGTTGCTGTTTCCCATGGACAGAAAGGGGTTCAGCCACCTCCAGGAGAACATGGCCCCATCCCACCTAACTGTTATCTGGCAGGACAAGAAACAGCACTCCAAATGTTCCCTCCTTTCTCCTTCTTCTGTTCACTTTGTAGAATCAGCATGATATCTCATAGTCTGGAATATTTCTCTGGTCAAGTGGGGTCACTTGTCATGGCTGTTTCTCCTCCAATCTCCCAAGCACTCCCAGCCTCCTCGCCAGCGTGGCAGTGCAAAAAGCAGAGAAGGCCTTRGCTCTGTGTAAGCTCTGCTCAGCAATAACAAAAACATCTCTGTGCTATCAACTCTGTGTTTAGCACAAATCCAAAACAGAGCCCTACAGCTGTCATAGGCAAGAAAATTATCCCAGTTGAAACCAGCACACCTATCAGCTCCATGGCCTTGTCCAAAGTCTGTCTGCAGCTCTCTGGGAGACCCTTCAAGTACTGCAAGGGGCTCTGAGGGATCACCAAGACCTTCTCTTTCCCAGGATGATAGCACAAATATGACTTGTTACACAGCCATGGCAATCGGGCAGGGGAACAGATGTACCTGGCCATATCAATGATGTTTTGTGTGGCTGCAGAGGAGCAGACTGTGAATATCAGGGTGTACTCAGACACAGGCCAGTCAATCTAATGTCCCCAGACATTTTCTGTTGGGAACACAAACACCTAGATGTGCTGCAGCATCAGCAGCTGCAGCTGGTGGGAATGAGGAAATGAGCAAGCACAACACCAGGCCCTGTTAACTGATCCYGGCATATCATGCTGAAAGTCAGCAAATCTGGGAGACATTCTGAGGAATTTCTGACGAACCTATAACAGAAAACTGTCAACCCATTTCACGATAGTCATGCAAAATTCCTGTAAAAAAAAATAGGAAACTTCTCTTTTCTGTGAAATTCCCTGTTTATAGGGAGGGGCAAATTTATGACTGGGTATATATTGCGGTGGCACTCCTGAGGATTCAAACAATCCTTTCTCCAGGGAGAAGAGGGAAGGAACAGCTCAGCTGCCTGATCTGACACTCTGCTTCAAGGTAAGCTCTTGCTCCTTCCTTACTATTGACTCCAATATTCAGAATTTCATGAGCTCTGGAATAAACATATGTGGACAAATCCTAGGCAGGAGTTGCTGACCTCCAAGAGCAATCAGAGTTTTTGCATGCACTGAATTTTGCAGCACTTCAGTATTTTCTGTCAGTCAGAAGGGCAAAAACAGGGGGAATGATTTGGGAAAGAAACTCAAGCCAGCTCACCTGAAAATTAACATCAAACTCTTGAATGAGAAGGCAGGGGGAGATGATTGAGTACCAAAATTCTACCCACGACCATGCAAAAACCCTCTGGACAAACAAAGGTGATATCTGAACTTGTGGAAGAACTCACTCTAAACCCTGTTAGGGAAATCCAACAACTCTATGCTCCTGGAGATCATACAAACTCAGAAAGTCTGACACAGCAGTATAGGTATTTGAGAGTCCTCTACTACTTTGGGGCTGTGAGCAGGATTATGTACTGCTCTTTCCCATGGTAGGTTGTTTTCTCTATATCTGATATTGATTTAGATATTAGGTTCATTAGATGTGTATTAATCTTGCACAAAGAGTCAAGTAAGAGGATTTTTTAGACACTTTTCTGCTTGATTTGGGGATGATGTGGACATGCTCTGCAGAGTATGGTAAAAAGTMACCAACTATGGTACCAGTTCTCAGTTTCCAGCTCATTGGTCACCACGTTCCTGATCCAGGACTGGTAAAGAGAAAAAGGACCAGATGTGCTGGGTCAGAGCAGGGCTGTGTGTAACTCAGCATCCTGAATCCGATGGAAATGCAGAGATGAGTGTCAGGGAGTAAAATATGAAAAGAGCAAATGTGCCAGGTGACTTGGGAAGTTTTCAGCAGTCCTCAGCTCAGACCCTTCCCAGCCAAAGGTGGCCTTTGTGCTTTAGAGGCTGTGGCAGCTTCTGTCCCATGAATCCATTTAGCTTCCTGTTCTGCCTGCCTTATTCCAAATGMTCATGATGTTAAGTCACTCCATCGAGTGTTCAGCAATGCAAATGGAAGCATCACTGCTATCCCAAAGCCTGTGRTGCCTCTGAAAGGAGACAAAGCCCCTTGCTGGGCTGCCAGCAACACAGGGAACTTTTCTGCAGTTTTCTGTAAAAGGAATGCAGAATGCCAACTGCTGAAAATCATGTCAGCTCTGAGAAACACAAGATAGGACACGTTGCTGTCCAACAAATAGAAATTCCTGCAACAGTGCCTTTGACTGTACAGGATAAAGAATCAGCAAAGCTGAAGATTGGGATCAGCAGGAATGCCATGCAACCATGGGAGGAGCTGCCCCTCAGTGCTTGCATGGCAGCAGCCATTGGGCTGAGAAGATGGAGCTGTGATCCCTCGTGCCTGCTGCTACCATCTGCTTGGCCCCTTCATTTTCTCTCTCCATGTCTGTACAAGTTCAGAGTCTGGGGTTGGGTGATGTGGAAATTCAGGCTGAGCAGCAGGACATCCATTGCCCCGTGTCAGCTGAGAGGCAGGGCCCCAAGTGACCATTTGGGGTTCAGTGTYGGTCTGAGTGGAAGCACTGCGTGTCTGGGTGAATGTGGTTGGGGTCAGAGACACACAGGAAGTGCAGCATCGCTGTTCTTTCCCTGCCCAATGCCCCATGAGACTAAAACTCAGCTCAGCTTTGCAGGGGCTGAGCAGGATCCATGCCCAGCTGCAAGTGCCTGCTGTGGGAAGGTGCTCAGAGCAGGAAGGAGGTGGGAAAAGGTGACCTTATCCCAAGGCTGTTCCTCAGTTCCAAGATAACTTTGCTGTGGCAGTTGATTAGGAATCGAGTAGATTTGGATCCTTCCTCATACAGGCTGACTTCCCCCACTGCTGCCTCCTCTGGGAACCTTAACCCTGGGTTATCATTCCCCCTTAATGTCCTTATCATTTATCCATATCCAGGAGAAGTTACTCCTTTCCTGATCTCTCACAGTCCCCTCCTCTGCCAGCTGTGTCCCCCCTGCCACAAAAAATATTCCAGACCATGACCAGCTCTCTCCAAGCTCAGTGTCCCTCTGCATTTGTCTTCCAGGGAACAAGAGCCATTCACCTGAAATCCTCCCACGATGCTTTGGCTGCTGCTGCTGCAGGTGTTGGCGAGCTGCCTCTGGCTGGGACACAGCGAGGTGGTGACATCCTTTGAGATGTGTCCCCAGTTTTTCTATGAGGAGACCACGCCAAATGAAGCCTTGAGTCCACAGAATGCAGCCTGGATCTGTCAACGCTACAACAACCAGTATCACTTTGCCACTCTGTATGACAGAACCAGGAGAATTCCTGTGTATTCTGCCTACATCTACGAGCCTGGATGTGATGAGGTGACGACACCTGAATCGTGGTGGTTTGTTGAGCCCCAGGTGAGTGCCTCTCTTACAGCACATCACCYTCCAGCCACACAAAGATTAGCAGCAGCATTTAAATAACCACTTCTATTTCCTCCCACCCCCCCCCTACAAACATGCAAATGGACACACTGGATGGGATCCTTCTCATTTAACTTCAAACATCTGCATCTCATGATTCCTCTGGTGCATCTGAGCCATCAACAGGAGGATGAGATGGGTCATATCCCAAATTTGCCCAGTTTCCTGCTGTGACCTCAGAGGAACATCAAATCAAATTACTTCCCATGACATTAAAAATACAAATGATCCCCTCCCTGTGCCCTGCTGTGGTGGGAGGTCAAGTGATGGGGAATGGGCATCCAATCCTGCTGGCCTCTGATCCCCACTTTACTCTRAGCTGTTCTCCATCSCTGACAGAGCTTATCTGCTCCCAGTGAAGAGTCAAAGAAGCTTTGTGAGTCAAGAGAGCAGAGAGAAGTGAGGAGAAACTCAGTATGGGGTGGGATGGCACAGGGMCAAAGCCTCAGCAGGCACAGGCACTGGATATTAGAGGGTCAGGTTAGCACTGGGGGGATTTCTGGAGTGACATTTCAGGCAGTGCAAAGTGAGGAGCATCAGTGTCACTCCAGTCAGAAGGGTGTGATCTCCATCCACGGGCAGTGGCCTNCAGGTTAGCACTGGGGGGATTTCTGGAGTGACATTTCAGGCAGTGCAAAGTGAGGAGCATCAGTGTCACTCCAGTCAGAAGGGTGTGATCTCCATCCAYGGGCAGTGGCCYCTGAGCACCTTTGGCTCAGGCTTGRYCCAGAAGGATSCAGCAGACAYCCAGATCTGCACAAGCTACAGAGCTCTCCCAAACATCCTTGAGACAAACTTCAGTAGGATAGGCCAGGCCAATTACATAACAGAAAAAGAGGAAATTGCTGTCCTTGCTAAGGACAGAGTAACAGGAAGGAATTTGGGGGAAGGTGGGCTAGAGAAGGAAGCCATATGCCCTATTGCAGAGGAAGACTAAATATGGTTCCCTTTAGATGAACAGAATTTATAGAAAAAAATAATAATTTCAGCTTATTATGCATAGGAACTCAAGCAAAGCATCTGCTCTTGCACCACTGCAGCCTCCACATAAGGGAGGGAGAAAACTMTCTTTTCCTTGGATCATAGAATCATAGAGTGGTTTATGTTGGGAGGAACCTTAAAGATCATCTCAATCCAAATCCCCTGCACAGGCCAGGCCACCTGCCACTAGACCAGGATGCTCCAAGCCCCATCCAACCCGGCCTTTTCCTCCCAGACAATAGACCCAGACCACACAAAAAAATCCTTGATTTTGGTAACTTTCTTCAGAGGCCTTTTTGGAGTATTTACCTTTCTGAGGACTCTTTTGGGATTACAGGCTCCTCTCAGAGGCTGATAATTTCTACTTTCTTTCAGTGATGCTATGYTACTGAAGAAAATGCTCCCTGGCCCAGATCAGCTCTGAGACACATTCATAGCACTGCAGTAACAGATTTCATTGACATGGAGATTTTCTTTTATTTGCTTACTGAGCAAAAATGTTCATCCTTGAACAAACTGYAGCCCTCCCAGAGAAAGGAAACTTCAGCTCCAGGACTGATTTCCTGACACACCTCCCTGTGGATGGGGTTAGAGGAGGCAACCTCAGGTGTTCCAGGARTGGGGTACACCTGTAACAACCACACATAAAATCACAGAATCTCAGAATGGCAGAATCACAGCATGGKGTTGAAGGGATTCAGGGACAGCCCTGGGCAGATTCAGGCAGTGGAGAGAGGAGGAAAGGGAAGCAGATGTGGCAGGGAAGGTGTCTCACCCAAGTCAAAAAAAACCTTTCAAACCTAAGACTGGAAAATGCTTCTTTTCTCATGCACCCAGCCACTGTCCAGCACAGGCTACAGGCTGGATCCCAAAGGTGACAAGTCAAAATGAGAGCAGTCAGATTCTGAGCTGCTTTCTCTTTAAAGCTCTTGTGTTCATGCACGGGGGGGGGCACATCTATGATTTCTCTTAGGTTCATACATTTTCATGCACTGAGATGACAAAAAATGGGATCATGACACTCAGAAACTTGGGCTCCATGAAAATCTGCTTCATTACTCCTATTCCCCATTCTAACACCTCTTTCTCTTTCCCTTTTCTTATCCAGCTGATAGATAACASAAGTTTTATAGAGATGAAAAGAGAATCTATCCTCCTAGAGCAACATCTGTTCACCTTAGAGCAGATCAAAGAGAGCCAGGCTGTCGTTGAAGACTACAGCAACCTGATTGGTTTGGTCCGTGGCCATTTGAATCCCAGTGGCCATCACAGGAGTGATGACAGCAAGTTGGCTACCTTCACCCTAACCAACATAGTGCCCCAGGATAGCAGTGTCAACAAGGGTGCCTGGAAAAAATATGAGTTTGACATGATGGCTGAAAAAAGCAAGGGCTGTAGAACCACCTACGTCATCACAGGTGCTGTGCCTGGGAACGACTACGTCGCTGGTGGCAGGGTGAACAAACCCAGCCACATCTGGTCTGCTGCCTGCTGCGTGATGAATGAAGAGTACATGAAGGCTTGGGCRGTCATTGCTGAGAATGACAAGAACGAGGCCCAGGACCTCACACTGGGAGAGCTGGAGGAGAGGTTGACCGAGTTCTATGGGGGACAAGACATTAAGCTGTTCCACGATGACTGTCCCCGAGAATAAGCCTCACAACCTGAACAGAAAAGGGTGAGGAGCTTTTGCCACTCGTCACAGAATCACAGAATGGGTTGGGTTTGATGGGACCTTAAAGACCATCTCGTTCTGACCTGCAGGTTTTTCCAAGCCCTATGCAGCCAGACCTTGAATGTTTCCAGGGATGGGGAAGCCAAAATATCTCTGGGTAACTTTTGCTTGTAGCACAGCATGCTCAAAATAATTAACTTCCTTATAATATCCCACATAACCCTGCATTCTGTCAGTGAGAATTATCATTATCTCTTGTCCTGTCACTTCCTACCCTTGTCCAAATGTTCCTCTCCACGTGCCTTAGAGATTCTCTAGGGATGGGATTCCAAGGAGCCTTCTCCAGGCTGAACACCCACAGCTCTCTCTCCCTCTCTCCAGAGCTGATGTGCTCCAGCCCTTGCAGTACCTTCATGGCCTCCTCTGGACTCCACTCCAACAGCTTTGTCTCCTTCTTGTGCTCTGGGCCCCAGAGCTGGAGGCAGCACTGCAGGTGGGGTCTCAGCAGAGCACAGCACGGGAGGACAAATGTCCTGTGCAGGGGCTGTGCTGCTTCCTTCCCTGGTGTGTTTCCAGCTCTG
>NW_026625290.1:12171-14735 GCF_030028575.1 Malurus melanocephalus | reverse complement strand
CAGAAGCGCGCCCACGCCGAAGAGCTCCGCAAGCAGATCCGGGAGATGGAGGAGCAGCGGCAGCAGGAGCGGGCGGCCTTCATCGAGGAGGGCCGGCAGCTGCAGAAGGAGATCCGCGAGCGCAACCAGCTCCTGGCCCAGCTCGGCCAGCTGAAACTGCAGGAGTTCAGGTCAGGGGCTGCCTCTGCTGCTTCCCTGGGMTCCCCAAATCCTTCCTGYGTYACCTCAGCAAACAGGASMCAGWTCCATCGGGATYCTGATGGATTCTTCCCTCTGCAGAGCCATTGGAATGCCTGAGAAATACTGCGCCGAGGTGGAGCGCAAAGCCCGGAAACGAGCCAACGCAGCCTTCTCCTAAGCCCAGCTCCACGAGGAACCAGCTCCAATCCCCCACAGATTTGGGGCTCCTTTTGCATTGACTAAATTTTCCAAGGAACAATGTTTTTGAGCGGGTGGTATTTTCCATCCTTCCCTGGCCTCAGGGCTGTTGGGAACGCGCTGCCCACGGGGCTGGAGGAGGCTTGAGGTTCTTTGCCCCATTTGCCCCAGTCTGAGTTTATTTTTATTAGTGAATTTTTCCCATTTGTCCTCTGAAAGACGCTGGGAGAAATAGGGTGTGACACCCTGGGGATGGATGGCGGATGAATTATCAACATAAGTGGATAATTACTGACCACGGCTCCTCACACCCCTTGGATTTCCAGGCCTGRCAGCCAAACATTCCTGCAGCTCAGAATTCCCTGGAATTAATCAGTAATCAAACTTTACCAACCCGGAGCAAAGTGCGAAGGTGGGAGGATCCAGAGGGATCCCTAAAAACCAACGCCGCGCTGGGATTTGAGGGATTTCAGCCCTCAAGTTTAAGAATTTTTGGTTTTGGGGAGGAAGATGAGTTTTCACACAACGGGAAGGCGTTTTCCAGGTCAAAGTTACAATTTTTGGTGTTGAAAAGCAGCAGGTGGAGAACACGACATCCAGGGATCGGGAGGAAGCACCTCCACTTTTATCCCTAAATTTCCAAGATTTTATCCCTGAAAATAGACATTGTGATATTCAAAAACCTTCCTGAAATCCCTCCCAAAGTCCCTCCCTGCTTTGCACGTACTTAGTTACCTCACTCAGAATTTCTTGGTAGTTTTGTCCTTTTTGTTTTGCGTGGAGCAAGATTGCCATCTGCTGTTCGATGTTTGGAACCGCAGTGCTTTTTTGGAGGATTTTGGGCTGTTTACTTTCATTTTATACAATTCTATCATCACCGTCATGGTTTCCTTTGGTTGAACCTTCATTCTGAGAGGTTTTAGCTCCTGTACAATCCCCCTGTGCTAATTTTTGCCATTCCTCATCCTGGCACCCAGGATTCTTTCATTTTTCATAATTTATTTAGTGTTCTGAAGGTCTGAGGTCATTGTAATCAAGCCACAGTTCGGTTTTGCTCATTTTCTCAGTCCCTCATTATCAATGTTCTGCCGATCTAAACAGCAATTAAAACAAACCCACGAATGCCGGTTACATGCTCGTAAAATTAAATTATAAATCGAAAGTTACAAAGTTTAAGCAAACTACAAAAACAAGTAAAAAACAAACTACTAAACTAGGCAAAAATACGAGATTCTTCKTTTAGTTCCTTTTACCCCCCTCACTGTCACCAAGTGACCCTCAGAGCCCCCTCAGCGTCCCTCACCCCTCAGAAAAGGCGGGCTCGCTCGGCGCCGCGGGGGATGATGGGAAATGTAGTTCCGAGGAACAGCCGGGGGCCGTTAGCGCGCACAGAGCCGCGGGGGATCATGGGAAATGTAGTCCGCTGAACAGCCAAGGCCCGTTAGCGCTCTCTGAACCGCGGGGGATGATGGGAAATGTAGTCCGCTGAACTGCCAGGGGCCGTTAGCGCGCACAGAGGCGCGGGGTATGATGGGAAATGTAGTCCAGCTGTGGGCGCGGGAATTTAGTGTTGCCATGGGAACGGGGGCACTTGTTGAGGAATGGAGGAGGGGTTGCGTTGTTGCCGTGGGCCTCACGGTTATTCTCAGAGCTCCAGGGGTCTCTGCGGTCCAAGAATCCAYAGATATCAGTGCCAGGGCCAAGGGGTCTGTGAGTCGCAGGGGTCTTGGGGGTTCTCGAGGCTCATGGTCGTTCCCCGGGGTCTCGGGGTCCCTCAGCAACCGCACAGAAGGGTCCTGGGAGAGCCCAGGCCAGGGATTGAGCTGTGGAATTCCCTCTGTGTCCACAACAGCTCTGCCAAAGCCCAGCGATGCCCTTTGGGCTCCCTGAAATCCCCTCTYCTGAGAGAATTTGTGCCAAGCATTCCTGGAGGGTTTCCATCCCATTTCCTCTCCGAGGTAAAACCACAGATTTGGGAACAGAAGAGGAGCAAAGCAGAAAAAAACCCTGTTTGCTCAGAAAACATAATTTATTGGAAGATTCAGTCAAGGGATGTGCTGGTTTGAAAATAAACCAKCRGGARAAATGAACCCCACACAAATACCTTGAGAGATATATCAGGTTGGAATTTAATTACACAAATAATTGGTATCTATTACAATTCAATAGAAAGATTGCAGTAAATG
>NW_026625290.1:8525-10562 GCF_030028575.1 Malurus melanocephalus | reverse complement strand
GCTGGGCTGGGGACAGGGCTGGTGGCAGGGGAGCGATGTCACCTGTGCCAGGGCCACTCACCTGCTCTGCCTTCCAGTCCTGGGCCTTCTCCTGCATGGTCCTGAGCCGGGCCAGCTCCTTCTCCTTCTCCAGGCGGATCTGCTGCTGCTCCGCCTCCCAGGCAGCCTCGCGCTCCTGCAGGGGACAGAGCCATGGGGTGGGACAGAGCCATGGGGTGGGGGACAGAGCCATGGGATGGGACAGAGCCCCGGGGTGGGACAGAGCCATGGGATAGGGGACAGAGCCATGGGATGGGACAGAGCCATGGGGTGGGAGAGAGCCATGGGATGGGACAGAGCCATGGGATGGGACAGAGCCATGGGATGGGGGACAGAGCCATGGGGTGGGACAGAGCCCTGGGATGGGACAGAGCCATGGGATGGGACAGAGCCATGGGATGGGGCACAGAGCCCCTGGCCCCTCCCCAGCCCACCCTGAGCCCCCTGCCCACCCTGAGCCCCCTGCCCACTGCTCTCACAGCTTTCTCCCGCTGCTGCTCCAGGGCCCGCTGTTCCGCCTGCCTTTCCCGCTCCCGCTGCTCATCCTGCATCCGCTGGCTCTCCATGTTGAAATGTTTGATCTCGGCGTGGATTTGCCTTTGTCGCTCCAGTTTCTTCTCCCAGGCCTGGAATGGAAGACACAAGGCTGAGTGTGCTCCCTCCTCCTCCTCACTCAGGACAAGGAGGTTTGGGTCCCCAAGGAACCAGAGCTCTGATCCTGCTGGCTGCTGTCATCACCCCCAAGTGTGGCTGATCCATCCCAGCCTGGTTGAAAATCCTCCCTGCACCCCCTGTTTCCTGCTCCCACCTTCTGATCCTCCTTCCTCATCTGCTCCACGTGCTCCAGAAGCTTCTGACCCTCCTCGAATTTCTCCTCAGTCCTCAGCACCCGCTCCTCCGCGTTCTTCTTCATCTGTTTGACAATGTCCTGCCTGGCTCTGGGAACACGAGAGTGGAAGGGTTCCCTCCAGCCCCGTCCTGCTCCCCACCGTGGCAATGCCGGTGTGGTTGGAATTTGTGCCCACCTGATCAGCTCCTCCCTCTTGCGGCGCTCCAGCTCCTCCTGGATCTCTATGCCCTTCTCGCGCTCCATTTCCATCATCTTGTCCAGGCGCAGCTCCTCCTCCGCCAGCTCCTTGTGGATCATGCGCTTCTCCAGCACTTGCTTGTCCCGGATCATGTTGCACTTGGCGTTGAGGAATATCTGCGGGGACAAGAGGGCTCTGTGGCTCCGAGCTGCCCTGGAGGAGCAGGGAGGGAAGGGAAGGAGAGGAAGAGCCTGGGAGCGCCAGGAGCAGGGGAGGCTCMGGCAGGGCCGGGTGGCAGCGGGGAGCGCCGGCCCTACCGCGTTCAGTTCCCGCATCTCTTCATCCTGCTCCAGCCTCATCCTCGCCGCCCTCTGCAGCAGCTTCTGCCTCTCCTCCTTCTCCTCCTCCAGTTCTTTTTGATGGTGCCTCTTATCCTGCTCTTCTGCCTTTCTCTGCTTCTCAATCTGGGCTTTTTTCAGGGCTTCCTACAGGGACATGGAGTGCTGCCCAATCCTGGAGAACTTCCCAATGTGAGTCCCCATATTTCCAGCAAAGAGCGGGGACACAATGGGCTCCTGGGGCCATGGCACGGTCATGGGCACCCCTTCCCACCCCTCTGGGTCGACACCCCATGCCCTTGGAGGGCTGGGAGTGATTGGACAGCTCCAGGGAATTTCAATGGACCCCCGAGCTCTGCAGCCTCACCTGTGCCCCAAAACGTGAGGGACAAAGAGGACTCTCTTGGTGACAAAGCCACCACCCCTCGAGCTCAGCCGGGGAGCAGGAAAAGGGGGAGCAGGAAAAGGGGGAGGTGCTCACAAAAGCAGCGTCCTGTCTGGCTGTCAGGTTTTTCACCCTGTCCCTACGCTCCTCCTCAGCTGGGGCTTGAGCTGATTCCTTGATCCTCTCGTATTCCTTTTCCCCAATGATCAGACACGGTTGGGGCTTCTCCTGGGGAATGCTGGGGGGG
>NW_026625290.1:2376-7398 GCF_030028575.1 Malurus melanocephalus | reverse complement strand
GTAGAAATCCCCCCAAAATCCCCCTGGGCGTGTTCAGAGTCACCAGTGACGTCCCCAATTTCCCTCTCCCCTCCTGACCCCGCCCCAAGCCACGCCCCTTGATGGTGACCCCACCCCTCCATTGCCGCCGAGGCCGTGGGGTCCCCGCACCCCCAAACCGGGGTCCTCCCCCATCCACCCCAGGGTGCCCCCCACCCCAAATCAAGACCATTGAGGCACGGAAAGAACAAGAGCCGTTTATTGGGGTACGGGGGTTGGTCCCCAACGCGCTGGGGGGGCCCTGCAGCAGCCCCCAAGGCACTGCGAGAGGGGGTGGTGGGTGCAGCGGCACCGCCCCCACCCAGCCGAATAATAATAATAAAAAAAAAAAATGACTTTGGTCCTGATAAAACCCGCCGAGGGGCCGGGGGACACCCGGCTGCTCCATGGCAGGGGGGGTTAAGGCAGTTTTGGGGGGTGGTCCCTGGTGGGGGGGCGATGCCCGGGGGGGTGCTCAGAGGATCTGCCGGGGCATCCCGTAGCCCGTCATGCCAGCCTGCGAGGCGCCCCGGTTGGTGCCCATCTGCAGCCCGATGACGCTCTGGCCCTCCTTCAGCTTGTCCTCGGAGAAGACGCGCCGGTTCTCCTGCGATTTCCTGCGGGCACGGCAGAGTGTCAGCATCCCCCACAGGACCCCAACCTAATTCCCACCCCCCTTTCAGGACCTTCCACCTACTTGGGGAACCAGTTGGGGTCTCCCACGAAGAGCCCGTCGCCTTTGGCCACGGCCAGGCTGCCCAGGTTCATCAGGGTCCTCTGCACGCATGCCATGTTCTTCCCTGCAACAACAGCGGGCTCAGCTCTGTGTCCCCATCGCTGTCCCCATCGCTGTCCCATCCCTGTCCCTGTCCCACCCACCTTCCCAGAGATCCACGGTCTGGAAGATATCGGTGGCGGCGATGCCGTAACGCTCGGCCGCCTGCAGGAACTGCGAGATCTGCTCCATCTGCTTGAAGGCCATGGCCGATGCTTGGATTTTGGCCACGGGCGCCTGTCCCCGCGGGTGGAGGCTGTTGATGAGCCGGCACAGCACCTACGGCCGGGGACAGCGGTCAGCTCCGTGGCATGGTCACCCCCCTGTCCGGCTGTCTCCTCGGTGTGGGTACTCACGGTGCCATCCTTGAGCCACTGCTGGAAGCCGTCCCTCCCGGGYGCCGGTTGTGTCACCGCGCTGCCACCGTCACCGCCGCACTGCGCCAGGATCCAGCGCACCAGCACCTGCTCCAGCTCGGGGTCGTACTGCCGGTCGATTTTCTGCTGCACCTCCCGGCTCAGCCCGTAGGACGGGCCCCGGTTTGCCATGCTGACGGTGGAGCGGTCTGCGGGGACGGGACAGCGTCACCGGGCTGGGACGGAGCCCCATCCTGCCTGGAGTTTTATCACCAGTGCCAGGCGCTGCCCGGGCTCTGCCCTCTTCCTGCSCAGCTGGCCAGGAGTGACCGCTGGGTCCGTGCCCACCCACCGGGCAGGGTGGGCAGCACCGCGGCCCCTCGGTGTCCGGCCGGACTCCACCCCGAGCATCGCCGTCCCGCGCAGCTCCGGACTTGGCACGCCGGACTGGGGCCGGTCGGAGCTTGTTTGCAGAGCTYGCCCGTTTGCTCGGGCTCGGAGCCAGATCCGGGACTGGCGCGGGAGAGCGGGGCAAGGGCCGATGGCGGTGGTGTCCCCACCCCGGCGGGGCGGCMGGACCCCGCCCCCGGCCAGGTGCTGCGTGTGCCAAGGTGCCGCTGGAGCGGTGCCACCCGTGCCGGAGATAATGGAGGCTGTGCCCGCAGGGGACATGTGCARAGCCACCGTGCAGCCGGAGYGGTCTCTGTGTCCCYTCTGTGTCCCCTCTGTGTCCCYTCTGTCCCCCAGTGTSGGGGTGGGCACATGGGACATMGCCCCCACACCCCACCCTGCCACCCTGGCATTTGGGGGCACCCAAAAGCCGGAGCACGTGAGAGTGGCCCTGCCCGCCTTGGTGTCCCCGTCGCAGGTGGGGACGTGTGGCAGCTGCCACCCGGAGGTGCCAGGCTCAGCTCGGGGCGGTCCTGTCACCGTGAGAAACCCCGGAACGTGCCAGGCTTAGGGACAGGAGGAAAAACCGACCCCAAGCGGGTGTCACCAAATCCTTGGGTGGCCCTGGGGGTCTCCGGGGAGATGCCTGGGGCACGGGGACCCCGCGGGGAGCGGCGTGGGGAGCGCCCGGCCAGGGGCCAAGGCGTTGGGAAACAAAGAGGAGCTGGAATTGGGATCATTTCCCGACCCAGCCGGGGCTTGCCCAGGACGAGGGGGGGTTGGACACACCCGGACCCAGCCCGGCTGTCCCGGAGACCTGCGGGCCCCGCGGGAGGGGGCAGCGCCCAGCCCGGCCGGGGTTGGGGACACTCCGGCCATCGTGGGAACAGCGGGGGTCTCATTTAGGGGAAGCCACCCCAAAGGTCTCCACAGACAGCCGGGGCACCCCATAAATCCCATAGGATGGCATGGAGGGGACTGCACCCAACCGCGCTGCGACAGAGCCACCCTAAGGACCCCCGAGACCCTCCAGCGACAGCAGGGAGGGGGCCCCAACCAGCCCAGAGCCACCCTGGGGACCCCCGACACACCCCGGGGACAGCAGGGAGGGGCTGCACCCAGGGCACGACCACCCTGGGGTCCCCACAGCCCCCCGGGGACAGCGGGGAGAGGAGCCCGGCGGGGACACGGCCACCCCGGGGGCGGCGGGGAGCGGAGCGGAGCCGGTCCCGCGGGCGCGCCCCGGGGCTCTCTCCGCGGCGGGGCCGGAAGCCGCACCCCGGTCCCGTTTCCCGGGCGCGGCCGCGTGTCCCGGCGGCTCCGAGGGCGCGGTCCGGCCGCAGCCGTTAACGGGACGGGCGGGGGGACACCCCGGGGGACACCGGAGGGGACACCGGGGGTTGAGTGACCGCTCCCCTGCCAAGTCCCCATCTCCGCCCGTGTCGCCGTCACGGTGCGCGCGTCCCTCCCGGTGCCATCCCGGTGCCACCCCGGTGCCATCCCCGGTGCCATCCCGGTGCCACCACGTGCCCACCTGCTCCCGGTGCCCGGTGCCAGCCCCTCCCTACCTGCGGCGCCGGTCCCGCTCTCCCGGGGCGGCAGTGCCGGATGCCGCCGCCCGCGCCCTTTTCACGGCTGATGTCACCGCGGCCGGGGGCGGCCCGGGACCGCCCGGGACCGCCCGGCACCGCCCGCCCCCGGGGCGGGATCCGCCGGGGCCGCGGCCAGGGCTGGGACCGAGCCCGCCCCGCCGGGGGGACCCAGTGGCCGTGGTGGCCAACGTGAGGACAAAGTGGTGGCCCGGGGACAAAAGGGTTGGGGTGGCACTGGGTTGGCCGAGGTGAAGATGGGGTGGGCGTGGTGGCGACGGAGTGGCCACGGTGGGGACAGGGTGGCCACGGGGGTTGTGGGAGGGACAGAGTGGCCGTGGTGGGGACAGGGTGGCCACGGTGGCACGGATTGTGGCGAGGACGGAGCGGCTGTGGTGACAGGGGGACAAGGGTGGCTGTGGTGGCAGAGGTCAGGATGGGGGGTGACTGTGGTGACAGTGTCACACGGTGGCTGTGGTGGCTGAGGTGACGATGGGGTGGCTGTTGTGGGGACACGGTGGCCATGGTGACAGGCAGACACAGGGGACAATGTGACTGTGGTGGCTGTGGTGACAATGGGGTGGCTCTTGTGGGGGCATGGTGGCCATGGTGACAGGCAGACACAGGGGACAATGTGACTGTGGTGGCTGTGGTGACCATTCGGTGGCTCTTGTGGGGACACGGTGGCCACGGTGACAGGCAGACACAGGGGACAATGTGGCTGTGGTGGCTGAGGTGACGATGGGGTGGCTGTTGTGGGGACACGGTGACAGGCAGACACAGGGGACACGGTGGCTTCAGTGGGGACAGTGTGGCTTTGCTGGGGACAGTGTGGCTTTGCTGGGGACAGTGTGGCTGCAGCAGCAGGGACAGAGTGACCATGATGGTGACAAACTGGCCACAACCCCCCTGAAGGTTTGGTGGCGACAGTGGCTGCGGTGACAAAACCTGGCACGGTGACACAGAACCCCACAGTGGCACGTTGTGGGTGCCAGCGCCTTGCTGTGACAATGACAGGGACAACCATGGCCTGGCTCTGGTGGCAGGGGGACAGCTCGGTGGCACGGGGGGGAGGAGGTGGCCCGGCCAGCACCCGCSGTGTCCCCGGTGGCGCCGGGAGGGACGATGGCCTTTGCACAAGTCCCCGTCTCCATGGGAAACGCCACCAAAACAAAAAACAAAACCTCGGCTCGAGGCCACCGGCCGCCTCCGGGAAGGGTGACAGAGCCATGGCTGCGGTGTCCCCATCACCCCACCCACCCCTCAGCACCCACTGTCCCCGAGGTGCCACCAGAACCCYGCTGTGGTGACACTGGTGACACTGCCATCCTGGGGACCAGCCTGGGAATGTCCCCTCGCCCTCCCTGTGTCCCTCCCGCACCCGTGGGTGTCACAGGGTGGCGTGTGCATTGTCACTTTAACCCTCTAAAAGTGTCCCCCCGGGGGTTTCTTGTGGCTTTGGTGGCATTGGGGGGGGACACGTGGAGGAGGGGACACGGCAGGGAGTGGCATTTGGGGACCTGTGGGACAGGGGTGACATGGGGGGTGGCACAGGGGCCAGGGGGTGACAAAGATGGAGATTTTKGGGTGACACTGAGCAGGGTGACACCTTTGGGTGACACAAATCGGGAACAGTGACAGCAGGACAGGATCCTGGAAGGACTCGGGCAGGTGACACAGGGGACGATTTGGGGACAGGGATGGGAACCTTACGGGGGTGGCACAGGGTTCTGGGGTGACACGGGTGGGGACAATGTGGGGGTGACACAGGGACACGGGGGGAGGGGACCTCGGGGACAAACTGAGGAAGGGACACAGGGCAGGATAACGGGGACAGGGCAGGGGACATGGCCAGGGGACAATGGGTGACAGGGGGACATCATGGGGGGACAGG
>NW_026625290.1:0-1167 GCF_030028575.1 Malurus melanocephalus | reverse complement strand
CAGCGTCCGGCCCCGCCTCGACAACCGGCGGGGCGGCCACGGGGCGGTCCTGGGGGCGGGGGTCGCGGAGGGGCCGCACTCACGGTGCCGCTGAAGGTCCCGAAGGGCGATGGAGGAGCCGGGCCGGGCCGGGGTCGAGCCCCGGTAAAGCTGCAGAGCTTCCAGGAGTTCCGATTCCAGCGCGAATTCCGCGTCCCATTCGTAGTTTTCGTCTACCGAGGTGTTTCTTCTGTGGGGAGGGGGTGAGGGGGGTGGGCAGAGGGTGTGAGACACCCGGGATTGGGGTGAGACCCTCGGAAATGGGAGTGAGACCATCAAAAATGGGTGAGAGACCCCCGGAATGGGGGTGAGACCCTCAAAAATGGGAGTGAGACACCCGGGATGGGAATGAGACCCTCAGAAAAGGGAGTGAGACCCCCGGGATGAGAGTGAGACCCTCGGGAATGGGTGTGAGACCCCCGAGAATGGGAGTGAGACCCTCGGGAATGGGTGTGAGACCCCCGGGAATGGGAGTGAGACCCCCAGGATGAGAGTGAGACCCTCGGGATGGGTGTGAGACCCTCAAAAATGGGAGTGAGACCCTCGGAAATGGGTGAGAGACCCCCGGGATGGGTGTGAGACCCTCGGGATGGGTGAGGGACCCTCAAAAATGGGAGTGAGACCCCAAGGAGAGACCCCAGTCCCAAATCCCCGGGGATGGGCAGCGCCCAGAGAGGGAGAGGAGACAGCAGGGAGAGGGCAGGGATGGGGGGACAGCTGGGGACAGGGACAGCGGGGAGGGTCCCCAGGGTGCCACAGTGCCATCCCAGTCCCATCCCAGTCCTGGGGACAGGGACAGCAAGGGAGTGTCCCCAGGGTGCCACAGGGCTGGCACACAGCAATGCAGCTCCGTGTCACCCCAATCCCATCCCATCCCATTGATCCCATCCCAAATTCCACCCATAAACCCCATAAATCCCATCCCATCCCAGTCCCCTCCCATCCTATCCCAGCCCCGTCCCAGTACCACTCTTATTGCAGTCCATCCCAGTCCCAAGTCAGTCCCTCCCATCCCACTGATCCCATCCCAAATTCCACCCATAAAGCCCATCAATCCCATAAATCCAAAACCCATCCCATCCCATCCCCATTCCCATCCTCTCCCAGTCCCTCCCATCCCAAATTCCA
>NW_026625289.1:14023-16739 GCF_030028575.1 Malurus melanocephalus | reverse complement strand
GGACCCACCCGACCGGGACTCCCGGGACTCCCCCGAACCCCTCCAGGAGGCCCTGAGGCCCTTCGGGAGCCTGAGGGCTCCCCGAACTGAGAAACGACCCCAACGATTCCGTGTCCTCCCGAACCGCGGCCGCTTCTGGAACCTTCACGGGCCGCCACAGCCGGGACCGGAGAGGGCGCGGCCAATCAGCGCGCTCGGAAGGGAGCACGTGATACCGGCCAACCAATAGCGAGAAAAAGGAGGCGGGGCAAAGAGAGATCTGACCAATAGGAGGAGGAAGGGGCGGGGCAAATGAGAGCGGACCAATAGAAAGAGAAGAGAGGAAGGGGAGAAGAGAGAATCAGCCAATAAAAAGAGAAAGGGGGCGTGTCAGAGGGAGAATCCACCAATAGGGATAAAGAGGAGGCGGAGCAAGAAATGGGCGGGTAAGAAGAGCAAAAGCGAGGGTTGACCAATGAAAATGGGAGACGGGAGATTGACGGGTGGGTTGACCAATGAAATGAGGGAGGAGACGGAAGGGGCGTGGCCTCGCGGACATGGAGGGCGACGGCGCGTACGAGCCGGGCTTTGTGGGGATCCGGTTCTGTCAGGAATGGTGAGGGAAAAAACGGGAAAACACCGGGAAAAAACCGGGAAAACAGCGGGAATTCGGGGGGAAAAGCAGCGGGAATGGTGAGGGAGAACACCGGGAAAACACCGGGAAAACACCGGGAAAAAAACCGGGAAAACAGCGGGAAAACACCGGGAATTCGGGGGGAAAACACCGGGAATGGTGGGGGAAAAAATATTGGGAATGTTGAGGAGAAAATACCGGGAATACCCGAAAGTACCGGGAGAACACCCAGGAAATCCCGGGAATCACACGGAAAATACCGGGAAAAAGCGGGGAAATTCTTGGGAATGTTGGAATTTGCGCCGTTCCCGGAGGCTCCCAGTAACTCCCAGTTCTCCCAGTAACAACATGCTGTACCCCAAGGAGGACAAGGAGAACCGGATCCTGCTCTACGCTGTGAGTGACCCTCTCCCAGCCCCTTTACTGGGACCAGTTTGGAACTGGGACCAGTCCCAGTCCCTCCAAATCCTCTCCCAGTACATCCCAGTTAATCCCAATTTGTCCCAGTCCCTCCCAGTTAATCCCAGTCGGTCCCAGTGCATGAACTGTGATTGCCCCAGTCCATTCCAGTTGGTCCCATTTCATTTCAGCCCCTCCAAATCCCCTCCCAGTCCATCCCAGTTAATCCCAGTTAATCCCAGTCCACAAACTGTGATTATCCCAGTCCTTCCCAGTCCATTCCAGCCCCTCCAAATCCCCTCCCAGTTAATCCCAGAGCATCCCAGTGCACGAACTGCAATTACCCCAGTCCTTCCCAGTCCATCCCAGTTGGTCCCAGTCCATCCCAGTCCCTCCCACTTAATCCCAGTCCATCCCAGTCCACAAACTGTGATTACCCCAGTCTGTCCCAGTCCATCCCAGTTTGTCCCAATTCATTCCAGCCCCTTCAAATCCCTTCCCAGTCCTTCCCAGTTAATCCCAGTCCCTCCCAGTTAATCCCAGTCCGTCCCAGTCCACAAACTACGATTATCCCAGTCCATCCCAGTTTGTCCCAATTCATTCCAGCCCCTCCAAATCCCTTCCCAGTCCCTCCAGTCCCTCCCAGTCCATCCCAGTCCCTCCCAGTCCATCCCAGTCCATCCCAGTCCATCCCAGTCCATTCCAGTGCCTTCCCAGTTAATCCCAGTGCCTTCCCCAGTCCCTCCCAGTCCAAACCAGTTTGTCCCAGTGCAGGAACTGCGATTACCAGCAGGAGGCCGACAACAGCTGCATTTACGTCAACAAAATCACCCACGAAGTCGAGTGAGAAATCCCCCAAAATCCCCCCAAAAATATCCCTGGGACCCCCTCAAATATTCCCAAATTTTCCCAGATATTCCCAAATACCCCAAAATATTCTTGGGATGCCCCTAAAATATCTTAAAAATTAATTTGGGACCCCTTAAAATATCCCAAAATATCCCTAGGATCCCCTCAAATATTCCCAAATGTTCCCAAATACCCCAAAATATTCTTGGGATGCCCCTAAAATATCCTAAAAATTAATTTGGGATCCCTTAAAATATCCCAAAATATTTTTTGGACCTTTCAGGACCCCCCCAGGAATTGGGGAATTTGGGAGGATTTTCAGGGAATTCTCATCGGGAAGAATTTGGGGGGGATTTTGGGGGGATTTGGGGCTGAATTTGAGGGAATTTTGGGGCAATTCAGGGGTATTTTTGTGGGGGATCTGGGGTGGAATTTTTGGGGATTTTGGGTGGATTTTTGGGGTATTTTGGGTGGATTTTTGGGGATTTTTGGTTGATTTTTTGGGGTATTTTGGGCTCATTCCCGAGTTTTTCCCGGAGCAGGATCAGGAACATCCAGGGAGGATTTTGGGGCATTTTGGGTGCATTTTTCAGGTTTTTTTTTAATTATTTTTTTATTTCAGTGGGATTCACTGGGATGTTTTAGAGTAGGAATTTCTGGGGTATTTTGGGTGGATTTTTGGGGATTTTGAGCTCATTCCCAAGTTTTTCCCGGAGCGGAATCAGGAACATCCAGGGAGGATTTTGGGGCATTTTGGGTGCATTTTTCATTAATTTCAGTGGGATTCACTGGGATGTTTTAGAGTAAGGATTTTTGGGGTATTTTGGGTGGATTTTTGGGATTTTTTGGGCTCAT
>NW_026625289.1:10135-12948 GCF_030028575.1 Malurus melanocephalus | reverse complement strand
AATTCAGGGGAATTCCCAAAATTTCCCCAAATCCCACAGGACGCGATGCGATTGTACTACGTGTGCACGGCCCCGCACTGCGGCCACCGCTGGACGGAGTGACCCCACCAGTGACCCCAAAAGGGGTTCTGAGACCCCAAAATCACCCCAAGAGTGATCCCGGGCCCCAAAACCACCTCGGGATGGACCCTCAGGACCCCAAAACCACCCCGGGATTGAACCTTGGGACCCCAAAAGTGACCCCAGGACCCCAAAACCACCCCAAGAGTGATCCCGGGACCCCAAAACCACCCCAAGAGTGACCCCATGGTCCCAAAATCACCCCAGGATTGACCCTCGGGACCCCAAAACCAAACTGGGACACCCAAAAGTGACCCCAGGACCCCAAAACCACTCTGGGATGGACCCTCAGGACCCCAAAATCACCCCAAAAGTGTCCCCAGGACCCCAAAATCACCTCAGGATGGACCCTTGGGACCCCAAAATCACCCCAAAAGTGTCCCCAGGACCCCAAAACCACCTCGGGATGGACCCTCAGGACCCCAAAACCACCCTGGGATTGAACCTTGGGACCCCAAAAGTGTCCCCAGGACCCCCAAAACCAGACTGGGACCCTCCCCAGGACCCCAAAACCACCCCAAGAGTGACCCCATGGTCCCAAAATCACCCCAGGATTGACCCTCGGGACCCCAAAATCAAACTGGGAGCCCCAAAAGTGACCCCAGGACCCCAAAACCACCCCAAAAGTGACCCCAGGACCCCAAAACCAAACCGGGACCCCCAAAAGTGACCCCAGGACCCTAAAACCACCCCAAAAGTGACCCCAGGACCCCGAAACCACCCCATGATTGACCCTCGGGACCCAAAATGACCCCAAGAGTGACCCCAGGACCCCAAAATCACCCCGGGATGGACCCTTGGGACCCCAAAATCACCCCAAGAGTGATGCTGGACCCCAAAATCACCTCAGGACGGACCCTTGAGACCCCAAAATCAAACTGGGACCCCCAGAAGTGACCCCAGGACCCCAAAACCACCTCGGGATTGAACCTTTGGACCCCAAGAGTGACCCCAGGACCCCAAAACCACCCCAAAAGTGACCCCAGGACCCCAAAACCACCCCAAGAGTGATCCTGGGACCCCAAAATCACCTCAGGATGGACCTTTGGGACCCCAAAACCAAACTGGGACCCCAAAACCACCCCGGGATTGAACCTTGGGACCCCAAAAGTGTCCCCAGGACCCCAAAACCACCCCAAAAGTGACCCCAGGACCCCAAAACCAAACTGGGACCCCCAAAAGTGACCCTAAGACCCCAAAACCGCCCCGAGATGGACCCTCAGGACCCCAAAACCACCCCAAGAGTGATCCCGGGCCCCAAAATCACCTCGGGATTGAACCTTTGGACCCCAAGAGTGACCCCAGAACCCCAAAACCACCCCGGGATGGACCCTCAGGACCCCAAAACCACCCTGGGATTGAACCTTGGGACCCCAAAAGTGTCCCCAGGACCCCAAAACCACCCCAAAAGTGACCCCAGGACCCTAAAACCAAACTGGGACCCCCAAAAGTGACCCTAAGACCCCAAAACCGCCCCGAGATGGACCCTCAGGACCCCAAAACCACCCCAAGAGTGACCCCAGGACCCCAAAACCACCCCAGGATGGACCCTTGGGACCCCAAAAGTGACCCCAGGATCCCAAAACCACCCCGGGATGGACTCTCAGCACCCCAAAACCACTCCGGGATTGACCCTTGGGACCCCAAAAGTGTCCCCAGGACCCCAAAACCACCCCGGGATGGACCCTTGGGACCCCAAAAGTGACCCCAGGACCCCAAAACCACCCCGGGATGGACCCTCAGGGCCCCAAAACCACCCCAAGAGTGACCCCAGGACCCCAAAACCATCCCATGATTGACCCTCGGGACCCAAAATGACCCCAAGAGTGACCCCAGGACCCCAAAACCAAACCGGGACCCCACAACCACCCCAAGAGTGATCCCGGACCCCAAAACCACCCCGGGATTGACCCTTGGGACCCCAAAAGTGACCCCAGGACCCCAAAACCACCCCGGGATGGACCCTCAGGACCCCAAAACCAAACCAGGACCCCCAAAAGTGACTCCAGGACCCCAAAACCACCCTGGGATTGAGCCTTGGGACCCCAAAAGTGTCCCCAGGACGCCAAAATCAAACTGGGACACCCAAAAGTGACCCCAGGACCCCAAAACCACCCCAAGAGTGACCCCAGGACCCCAAAACCCCCCCAGGATTGACCCTTGGGACCCCAAAACCAAACTGGGACCCCAAAACCACCCCAAAAGTGACCCCAGGACCCCAAAACCACCCTGGGATTGACCCTCAGGACCCCAAAACCAAATCGGGACCCCCCAAAAGGGACCCCAGGACCCCAAAACCACCCCAAGAATGATCCCAAAAGGAATTCCCCAAATTCCCCTCCCCCCACCAATTTTCCCCATTTTTTTTTACCCCCATAAATCCAAACAGACTCCACGATTTTTTTCTGGGAATTTTTTATTCCTATCCACCAGAATTTTTTTGGGGCATGGGGTGGAGGGGATTAAATAAGAGAAGGGTGAAATAGGGGGAGAATCCCAACATTTTGGGGGAATTTTTTTTTTTTTTGGGAATCTCCCCCCCGTTCATCTGGAAAGTAGCAAAAAATTGGGGGGGAAAAAAAAATACGGGATAAAAACTGTGCCATTTATACAAATATAGTGTTTTATAAAGAGATGTTTTGGGAATTTTTTGGGGGAATTTCTGAGGAATTTGGGGTTTTGGAATTTGGGGG
>NW_026625289.1:6283-8413 GCF_030028575.1 Malurus melanocephalus | reverse complement strand
TCTTGTTCTTTTATGGAAAGTTCTGGAATTCTCTGGAAAGTTCCATGGGATCCATGGGAAAGGTCTTTTATGGAAAGTTCTGGAATCTTCTGGAATGTTCCATGGGATCCATGGGAAAGATCTTTTATGGAAAGTTCTGGATCCACCGGGATGAGCTCGATCCCCTATGGATGGTCTTGGTCCCTTCTGGAAGGTTCTGGAACCTGAGGAGGAATCTTGGATCCACATGGAAGGTTCTGGAACCTGAGGAGGAATCTTGGATCCACATGGAAGGTTCTGGAACCTGAGGAGGAATCTTGGATCCACATGGAAGGTTCTGGATCCTCAGGATGTTCTTGGTCCCATATGGAAGGTTCCAGATCTATAGGGAAGGGCCTGGATCCATAGGGATGGTCCTGGTCCTCTCTGGATGTTCTCGGTCCCATATGGAGCTCATGGTCCCTTCTGGAAGGTTCCGGACCCCGAGGGATGATTTCGGTGGTTTTGGTCCCCTATGGAAGGTTCTGGATCCTCAGGGAAGTGTCCTGGACCTTCTGACAGCTCTGGATCCCCTTAAGGGACCCCAAATCGATCCCAAACGATCCCAAATCGATCCCAAATGGATCCCAAATCGATCCCAAAAGATCCCAAAGTTTCTGGGATTTGCTCAGGACTCATCAGGAGCTCCGGCCCCGGAGAAAATCCGAGCAAAACGCCGGAGCTGCCGCGCGGCCGACGACAATTCCTGGGGTTCCAAAGGGATTTCTGAGCCCCAAATGATCCCAAATCGATCCCAAATAATCCCAAATCGATCCCAAACCAATCCAAAAAGATCCCAAAGTTTCTGGGATTCATTCAGGACTCATCAGGAGCTCCGGGACTGGAGAAAATTCCACCGGAGCCGCCGATCCCACGGGAATTCCTGGGGTTCCAAAGGGATTTCTCTGCCTTAAAGGAGCCCAAATGACCCCAAATCGATCCCAAATGATCCCAAACGATCCCAAATCAATCCCAAAGTTTCCGGGATACATTCAGGATTCATCAGGAGCTCCGGGACTGGAGAAAATCCCACCGGAGCCGCCGATCCCGCGGGAATTCCTGGGGTTCAATGGGGATTTCTGAGCCCCAAACGATCCCAAATCGATCCCAAATGACCCCAAATCGATCCCAAATGACCCCAAATCGATCCTAAAAGATCCGAAAGTTTCTGGGATCCATTCAGGATTCATCAGGAGCTCCGGCCCCGGAGAAAATGCGAGCGAAGCACCGGAGCTGCCGATCCCACGGGAATTCCTGGGGTTCCCGCGGGAATTCCTGGGGTTCAATGGGGATTTCTCTGCCTTAAGGGACCCCAAATGATCCCAAACTGATCCTAAATGATCCCAAAAGATCCCAAATCGATCCCAAAAGTTCTGGGATTTGCTCAGGACTCATCAGGAGCTCCAGCCCCGGAGAAAATGCGAGCGAAGCGCCGGAGCTGCCGCGCGGCCGACGACGATTCCTGGGGTTCCAAAGGGATTTCTGAGCCCCTAACGATCCCAAATCGATCCCAAATGATCCCAAATTATCCCATATCGATCCTAAAAGTTTCTGGGATTTGCTCAGGATTCATCAGGAGCTCCGGCCCCGGAGAAAATGCGAGCGAAGCGCCGGAGCTGCCGCGCGGCCGACGACGATTCCTGGGGTTCAATGGGGATTTCTGAGCCCCAAACGATCCCAAATCGATCCCAAATGATCCCAAATCCATCCCAAATGACCCCAAATCGATCCCAAAAGATCCCAAAGTTTCTGGGATTTGCTCAGGACTCATCAGGAGCTCCGGCCCCGGAGAAAATGCGAGCGAAGCGCCGGAGCTGCCGATCCCACGGGAATTCCTGGGGTTCAATGGGGATTTCTGAGCCCCAAATGATCCCAAATCAATCCTAAACGATCCCAAATGACCCCAAATCGATCCCAAATGACCCCAAATCGATCCCAAAAGATCCCAAAGTTTCTGGGATCCATTCAGGACTCATCAGGAGCTCCAGCCCCGGAGAAAATGCGAGCGAAGCGCCGGAGCTGCCGCGCGGCCGACGACGATTCCTGCTGCAGCCGCCGGTTGTTCTGCCGAAGGTTGGCGACCTCGGCCTGCAGGAAAACCTTGTCCTGCTT
>NW_026625289.1:0-2468 GCF_030028575.1 Malurus melanocephalus | reverse complement strand
AGCCCAAATTCCGAGAATTCCCAAAAAATTCCATCAATCCCAAAAAATTCCACATCAAAATCCATAAAAATAAAAAAAAAATCCATCAAAATCCCCCCAAAAATGCATCAAAATCCACCAAAATCAGGCAATGGGATCAATCCCGGGTCCAGCCGGGCCACGGGGCCTGGAAGAGCCCAAATTCCAAGAATTCCCAAAAAAATTCCATCAATCCCAAAAAATTCCACCCCGAAATCCATCAAAATCCCCAAAAAAATCCATCAAAATCCATCAAAATCCAGGAATGGGATCAGCCCCGGGTCCAGCCGGGCCACGGGGCCTGGAAAAGCCCAAATTCCGAGAATTCCCAAAAAATTCAATCAATCCCAAAAAATTCCATCCCAAAATCCAACAAAATCCCCAAAAAATGCATCAAAATCCACCAAAAAACCACCAAAATCAGCAATGGGATCAATCCCGGGTCCAGCCGGCCCACGGGGCCTGGAAGAGCCCAAATTCCGAGAATTCCCAAAAAATTCCATCAATCCCAAAAAATTCCATCCCGAAATCCATCAAAATCCCAAAAAAATCCATCAAAATCCATCAAAATCCACCAAAATCCATCAAAATTCAGCAATTGGATCAATCCTGGGTCCAGCCGGGCCACGGGGCCTGGAAGAGCCCAAATTCCGAGAATTCCCAAAAAAAATCCATAAATTCCCCAAATTTGATGCCCGAAATTCCCTAAAATCCCTCCCAAAATTCCTGAAATTCCCCCAAATCCTCCCCAAAATTCCACCAATTCCCTGAATTTGACCCCAAAATTCCTCTAAATTCCTCCCAGATCCCATCCAAACCTCCCAAAATTCCCAAGTACTCCCTAAATCCCCCAAAATTCCCAATTACTCCCTAAATCCCTCCCAAAATTTCATCAATTTCCCAAATTTGGCCCTAAAAATTCCCCCAAATCCTTCCCAAATCCCATCTAAACACCCCAAAATTCCCGAAATTCCCCCAAATCCTCACCTTTTTTGTCCTGGGGGCCCCTGCGGCCGGGCAGGGTGCTGGAGGGGAATCCCCCGGGAAAAGTCTCGGGAAAATCCCGGGAATTCCCTCAAAAATTCCCTCAAAAATTCCCTCAAAAATTCCCTAAATCCTCCCCAAAATTTCATCAATTCCCCAAATTTGACCCCAAAATCCCCTCTAAACCCCCAAAAATTAAAAAAAAACCTCCCTAAATCCATCCTAAAATCCCATCCAAACCCCCTGAAATTCCCTAAAATCCTTCCCAAATCTCATCCAAACCTCCTAAAATCCCCCCCAAATCTCAGCCAAAATTCCCCAAAATCCATCCCAAAATTCCCCCAAAAATTCCCTGAATTTCCCAAATGCCTGCCAAACCCCCTGAAAATTCCCTAAATTCTCAAAAAAACTCCCTAAATCATCCCAAAATTTCAACAATTCCCCGAATTTTCCCTAAAAATTCCCCAATATCCGTCCCAAAATCACTCCCAGAATTCCCGAAATTCCCGAAATTCCCCAAATCCTCACCCTTTTTGTCCTGGGGGCCCCTGCGGCCGGGGAGGGTGCTGGAGGGGAACCCCCGGGAAAAATCTCGGGAAAATCCCGGGAATTCCCTCAATTCCCTAAATCCCTCCCAAAATTCCATCAATTCCCCAAATTTGACCCCAAAATCCCCTCTAAACCCCCAAAATTAAAAAGAACTCCCTAAATCCATCCCAAAATCCCATCCAAACCCCCTGAAATTCCCTAAAATCCTTCCCAAATCTCACCCAAAATCCCCCAAAATCCCTCCCAAAATTCCCAAAAATCCCAAAAATTCCCAAATCCTCACCCTTTTTGTCCTGGGGGCCCCTGCGGCCGGGCAGGGTGCTGGAGGGGAATCCCCCGGGAAAAGTCTCGGGAAAATCCCGGGAAGGGGAATTGGGGTTGAACCCGGGGGGATCCCGACGACCCCCGCAGAGGCTCTCGTCTGACAGAGTGCGCTGGAGAGGCTGGAAAAATGGGAAAAAACAGGAAATATTGCAATTCCTGGGATTCACAGCATTCCCAATGTTCCCGACTGCTTTATCCCCCCAAGAAATTCACAAATTTTTACCCCGAAATCAGGGTAAAAATGGGGGGTTTCCACCAAAAATGGGGGAATTCCCATTTCTTTCCCTCAGAAATGGAAAAAATCACAGATTTCTTCCACCAAAATATGGGTGATTTCCCATTTTTKTCACCCAAAATGGAGACATACACAAGTTTTTACCCCCAAGAGAGGGAAATTCCTGGTCTTTTCACCCAAATGGGAGAATTTCTGTGGTTTTTATCCTTGAAATTGCTGAAATTCCCCCAATTYCCAACCTCCTCTTGCCACTTTAAAGCCCCCAAAATGGGGAAATTCCCAATTTTTTCCCCCCAGAATTCCTCCAATTCATGACATTCCTGGAGTTCCCAAGCTGAAATTTTGAGAATTTTCAGGG
>NW_026625288.1:15981-18512 GCF_030028575.1 Malurus melanocephalus | reverse complement strand
TCCACGCTGGAGGCCATCGGCTACATCTGCCAGGACATTGTGAGTGCTGCCAGGGGAGGGGAGAGCGTGGGGAGGGGTCCTGGGAAGGGTCCTGGGAGGGGTCGGGGTTCCAGGGGTTGGGATTGTGGGCTTGGGTTGGGTTGGGTTTGTAGGGTTGGGTTTGGTTTGGGCTGGATCTGTTGGGTTGGGTTTGTTGGGTTGAATTGATTGGGGTTGGATTGGTTGAGTTGGGATTGTTGGGTTGGGTTTGTACGGTTGGGTTGGATTTGTTGGGTTGGGTTTGGGTTGCGTTGGATTTGTTGGGTTGAGCTTTTTGAGGTTGGGTTTGTTGGCGTTGGGTTGGGTTTGTTGGGCTGGATCTGTTGGGTTGGGTTTGTTGGGTTGGATTGGTTGGGTTGGGTTTGGTTTGGGTTTGATTTGTATGGTTGGGTTTGTAGGGTTGAGTTTGTTGGGTTTGGGTTTGTTGGGTTGGGTTTGGGTTGAGCTTTTTTGGGGTTTGGGTTGGGTTTGGGTTGAATTTGGTTAGGGTTTGATTTGTAGGGTTGGGTTTGTTGGGTTGGATTTGTTGGGTTGAGCTTTTCAGGGTTGGGTTTGGGTTGGTTTTGTAGGGTTGGATTGGTTTGGGTTGGGTTTGTACAGTTGGGTTTGGTTTGGGTTTGATTTGTATGGTTGGATTTGTTGGATTTGGTTTGTAGAGTTGGGTTTGTTGAGTTGGATTTGTTGGGTTGAGCTTTTCAGGGTTGGGTTGGATTTGTTGGGTTGGGATTGTAGGGTTGGGATTGTTGGGTTGGTACAGTCGGGTTTGGGTTGGGATTGTTCGGTTTGGTTTGGGTTGGGTTTGTAGGGTTGGATCTGTTGGGGTTGCATTGGTTGGATTGGGTTTATTGGGTTGGGTTTGGGTTGGGTTGGATTTGTAGGGTTGAGCTTTTCAGGGTTGGGTTTG
The DNA here is from genome assembly GCF_030028575.1 of Malurus melanocephalus. Classification (NCBI taxonomy): domain Eukaryota; kingdom Metazoa; phylum Chordata; class Aves; order Passeriformes; family Maluridae; genus Malurus; species Malurus melanocephalus. The sequence goes on along the minus strand of NW_026625288.1, from coordinate 17,569 downwards.
TTGGGTTGGATTTTCCAGGCTTGGATTTATTGAGTTGCGTTTGTCGAGTTGGGTTTTGGGTTGAGCTTTCTGAGGTTGGATTTTTCAGGGTTGGATTTTTCAGAGTTGGATTTGTNCCCCGATTTGTTCCCCTTTTCCCAGATTTGTTCCCCTTTTCCACAGGACCCATCCCGTTCAGGGAGGGAATTCCCAGCCTCTCTCTGCCCATCCCCGTTTACCCGTTGGGAATTGGAACAAACGCACAGATTTACAGGGAAATAGGGCGGATTTGGGGCCGGGGCTGATTTCCCTTTCCCCTTTCCCTGTCCCCCCCAGGTGCTGCAGACCCTGGGCACAGAGACGTACCGGCCCAGCTCGGCGTCGCAGTGCGTGGCCGGCATCGCCTGCGCCGAGATCCCCATGAACCAATGGCCCGAGCTGATCCCGCAGCTGGTGGCCAACGTCACCAACCAGCACAGCACCGAGCACATGAAGGAGTCCACGCTGGAGGCCATCGGCTACATCTGCCAGGACATTGTGAGTGCTGCCAGGGGAGGGGAGAGCGTGGGGAGGGGTCCTGGGAGGGGTCGGAGCTCCAGGGGTTGGGATTATGGGGTTGGGTTGGATTGAGTTTGTTGCGTTTGGGTTTGTGGGTTGGGTTTGGGTTGGGTTTGATTTGTATGGTTGGGTTTGTAGGGTTGAGCTTTTCAGGGTTGGGTTTGTTGGGTTGGGTTGGATTTGTAGGGTTGGGTTTGTTGGGTTGGGTTGGATTTGTAGGGTTAGGTTTGTAGGGTTGGGTTTGGTTTGGGTTTGATTTGTATGGTTGGGTTGGTTGGGTTGGATTTGTTGGGTTGGGATTGTTGGGTTGGGATTGTTGAGTTGGGTTTCTTGGGTTGGGTTTGGGTTGCATTGGATTGTTGGGTTGAGCTTTTCAGGGTTGGGTTTGCTGGGTTGGGTTTGTAGGGTTGGGGTTGGGTTTGTTGGGTTGGGTTTGGGTTGGGTTTGTTGGGCTGGATCTGTTGGGTTGGATTTGTAGGGTTCGGTTTGTAGGGTTGAGTTTGTATGGTTGGGTTTGGGTTGGGATTGTTGGGTTGGGTTTGGATTGGGTTTCTTGGGTTGAATTGGTTGGGGTTGGATTGGTTGGGTTGGGTTGGATTTCTTGGGTTGGATTGGTAGGGTTGGGTTTGTAGAGCTGGGTTTTGGGTTGAGCTTTTTTGGGGTTAGGTTTGTTGGGTTGGATTGGTTGGGTTTGCATTGGTTGGGTTGAGTTTGTTGGGTTGGTTGGGTTGGATTTGTTGGGGTTGGGTTTGGGTTGGGTTGGATTTGTTGGGGTTGGGTTGGGTTTGTTGGGGTTGCATTTTCCAAGGTTGGATTTATTGAGTTGCGTTTGTCGAGTTGGGTTTTGGGTTGAGCTTTCTGAGGTTGGATTTTTCAGGGTTGGATTTTTCAGAGTTGGATTTGTCGGGTTGACTTTTGAGTTGGATTTTTCACGGTTGGGTCTTGTTGAGTTGGATTTCAAGTTGGATTCTTTGGGGTTGGATTTTTGTTGGATTTTTGGCTCGGTTTTTGAGTTGGATTTTGGGGTTGGATTTTGGGGTTGGATTTTGGG
>NW_026625288.1:11796-14152 GCF_030028575.1 Malurus melanocephalus | reverse complement strand
GAGGTGGCTCTGCAGGGCATCGAGTTCTGGTCCAACGTGTGCGACGAGGAGATGGACCTGGCCATCGAGGCCTCCGAGGTGGCCATTTGGGAATTCGGGAATTGGGGGGGAATTCTGGGATTGTCCCGTTGGGAATTCTGGCATTGTCCCATTGGGAATGCTGGCATTGTCCCATTGGGGATTCCGGGATTGTCCCATTGGGGATTCAGGGATTGTCCCATTGGGAACGTCAGGATTGTCCCCCTGGGGATTCCGGGATCATCTCATTGGGGATTCGGGAATCTGGGATGGTCCTGTCAGGAATTCGGGGATAATCCCATTGGGAATTTGGGACAATCCCATTGGGGATTCTGGGATCATCCCATCGGGAATTCGGGGATTGTCCCATTGGGAATGTCGGGATTGTCCCATTGGGGATTCCAGGATCATCTCATTGGGGATTCGGGAATCTGGGATGGTCCCATCGGGAATTCTAGGACAATCCCATTGGGAATCTGGGGCAATCCCATTGGGGATTCAGGGATAATCCCGTTGGGAATTCTGGGACAATCCCACTGGGAATTCTGGGATCGTCCCATTGGGGATTCCGGGGATCATCCCATTGGGAATTTGGGGATTGTCCCACTGGGAATTCCAGCATCTTCCCTTTTGGGAATTTAGGGATCATCCCATTGGGAATTCTGGGATCGTCCCATCAGGAATTCCGGGATCATCCCATTGGGAATGTCGGGATTATCCCGTTGGAAGTGTCGGAATTGTCCTGTTGGGAATTCTGGGATAATCCCATTGGGAATTCTGAGATCATTCCATTGGGAATTCCAGGATCGTCCCCTTGGGAATGTCGGGATCATCCCGTTGGGGATTCCAGCGTCTTCCCTTTGGGAATTCTGGGATCATCCCGTTGGGAATTCTGGGATCATCCTGTTGGGAATGTCAGGATCGTCCCATTGGGAATTCCAGGATTGTCCCATTCAGAATTCCTGGATCATCTTGTACAGAATTTCGGGATCATCCCATCGGGAATTCCAGGATCATTCTGTCGGGAATTTGGGATCATCCCATCGGGAATGCCCAATCCCACCCCGGGGGCTCCTCCTGCTCCTCCAGGGGATGTTTTGGTTTTGGGGTCACCAGCACGGAAAAAAGAATTCCCAGAGGAGTTTTTAGGTTCTTTCCTGGTGTTTTTAGCTCCTCATTTTGGGAATTTTCAGCTCCTCATTTTGGGAATTTTCAGCTCCTTATTTTGGGAATTTTCAGCTCCGCATTTGGGAATTTTCAGCTCCTCATTTGGGAGTTTTCAGCTCCTCATTTTAGGAATTTTCAGCTCCTCATTTTGGGAATTTTCAGCTCCTCATTTTGGGAATTTTCAGCTCCTCATTTTGGGAATTTTCAGCTCCTCATTTTGGGAGTTTTCAGCTCCTCATGCGGTGCTGGCCCTGCCTGGGCCAGGGCTGCTTTTGGGGTCACCAACAGGAAAAGGAATTTTCACCTTCTTAACCACTGAAAAACATGAAAATTCCATGAAAACAGATAAAAACATGGATGAAAATAAACTTTTCCCCATTTTTTGTCCCTGCAGGCAGCAGAACAGGGACGGCCCCCMGAGCACACCAGCAAGTTCTACGCCAAGGGGGCTCTGCAATATTTGGTCCCAATCCTAACCCAGACCTTAACAAAACAGGTGAGTGCCAAATTCCCACGTGGAATTCCTGCTCTGGATCCTTTGGGAATGGGGTTTGGATGTCCCAAAATCCCAAAAATCCCTCGGGAGTGGCAGTTCCTGGTCTGGGATGAGCTCTCATGCACCACTCTGAGCCGGTGATGCAGCGATTTTGGGGCTGAGACTGGGACTTGCCTCTGTTTGCCCTGGAGAAATCCCTGCATTTGGGGTTTCCGGAGAGATTTGGGGATTCCTTAAATTCCTGATGGAATATTTGGGGTGTTGAASCCAAAATCCCAMAGCTCCTGCCTCGTCTGAKRTGCAGTTCCTGGGATTTTTGAGGAATTGGAGCTCAGTCCCTCCTGAGTGAGAGGGAAAAGCTCTTTTTGGGAAGTGGAGGAGTCAGAAAGGCCCTGAAAGTTTCAGAGTCTGAGCTTTGTTGGGAAAGGAGATTTTTTACGGTGCAGAGACCACTCTGGAAGGGATTTCATGGATCAAAGGGATCAAATCCCACCAGGATGAGAGGGAAAAGCACCTGGGGAAGGGGAAAGGTCCCAAAGCTTTCAGAGCCTCAGTTTAGGTGGGAAAGGAGCATTTTAATGGTGCAGAGACCACTCTGGGAGGGTTTTCATGGATCAAAGGGATAAAAATTCACCTGGATGAGAGGGAAAARCACTTGGGGAAGTGAATGAGGCC
>NW_026625288.1:8448-9811 GCF_030028575.1 Malurus melanocephalus | reverse complement strand
GCCCCGGTGCCGTTTCCAGGACGAGAACGACGACGATGACGACTGGAACCCGTGCAAGGCAGCGGGGGTGTGCCTGATGCTGCTGGCCACGTGCTGCGAGGACGACATCGTCCCCCACGTGCTGCCCTTCATCAAGGAGCACATCAAAAACCCCGACTGGAGGTACCGCGACGCCGCCGTCATGGCCTTCGGCTGCATCCTGGAGGGGCCCGAGCCCAACCAGCTCAAACCGCTCGTCATCCAGGTGAGATTGGGGGAAAATGAGCTCAAACATGGTGATTCGGGTGAGATTTGGGGTGGAAAATCGTTATTGGAGCTCAAACCGCTCGTCATCCAGGTGAGATTGGGGGAAAATGAGCTCAAACATGGTCATCAGGTGAGATTTGGGGGAAAAAATGGTTATTGGAGCTCAAACTGCTCGTCATCCAGGTGAGAGTGGGGGAGAAAAAATGTATTGGGGCTTAAACCACTCGTCATCCAAGTGAGAGTGGAAAATGAGCTCAAACATGGTCATCCAGGTGAGATTGGGGGAAAAAAATGGGGTATTGGAGCTCAAACATGGTCATTCAGGAGCTTTTGGGATGGAAAACGGGGTATTTGAGCTCAAACCGCTGGTCATCCAGGTAACAGTGGAAAATGGTTATTGGAGCTCAAACATGGTCATTCGGGTGAGATGTGGGGATAAAAAATGGAAATGGTTGGGTTATTTTATTGGAGCTCAAACCTGGTCATTCGGGCAAGATTTGGGATGGAAAATGGGTTATTAGAGCTCAAACATGGTCTTCAGGTGAGGTTTGGGATGGACAGTGGGTTATTGGAGGGGAGTGTTGGGTTATTGGAGCTCAGACCTGCCCATCAGGTGATTTTTGGAGTGGACAGTGGTTATTGGAGCTCAGACCTGCTCATCAGGTGATTTTTGGGGTGGACAATGGTTATTGGAGGGGAGTGTTGGGTTATTGGAGCTCAGATCTGCTCATCAGGTGATTTTTGGGGTGGACAATGGTTATTCGAGGTCAGATCTGCTCATCAGGTGATTTTTGGGGTGGACAATGGTTATTGGAGGGGAGTGTTGGGTTATTTGAGCTCAGACCTGCTTATGAGGTGATTTTTGGGGTGGACAATGTTTGTGTTCCCCCGTTCTCACGCCGTTTGCTGCTCCCCCAGGCCATGCCCACGCTGATCGAGCTGATGAAGGATCCCAGCGTGGTGGTGAGGGACACCACAGCCTGGACTGTGGGCAGGATCTGTGAGATGCTGCCCGAGGCTGCCATCAACGACATCTACCTGGCACCCCTGCTGCAGTGCCTGATGGAGGGGCTGAGCGCCGAGCCCCGCGTGGCCACCAACGTCTGCTGGGTGAGGG
>NW_026625288.1:0-6752 GCF_030028575.1 Malurus melanocephalus | reverse complement strand
CTGAAAATCATTTTAAAAACCAGAAATCATTGAAGCCGAAAATAATTTTAAGAACAGAAAGTCATTTTTAGAAAGAAGTGCCAGAAATGGCCTCACAAACTCTCTTTATTTCAGAGTTTTACGTGGCTCCTGCAGGCTGCAGTGCTCAGACGGAGCTGTTGCTGAAAAAAAAATTAATTTTTCTTTTGTTTCATTAAAATTTAAAAACTAAAATTAATAAAAAATCCTCTTTTTTTTCCAACTTTCTATCGCAGGCCCGACGGGCACCAGAACAACCTGAGGAGCTCGGCCTACGAATCGCTGATGGAAATAGTGAAAAACAGTGCCAAGGACTGTTACCCTGCTGTCCAAAAAACCACCCTGGTGATCATGGAGAGGCTCCAGCAAGTGCTGCAGATGGAGGTGAGGCAAAATGAGGTTTAAAATCGAGAAAATTGCGTTTTAATTCGTCCAAATTTGGGTGGGGATGGTGGCAACGGGTGGGGTTTGAGGTCGCAGAGCGCTCGGGGTTTCTAAAGGTTTTCACAGCTTCTCTGCTCTTAAATCAGATAAAAACCAGATGATTTTTAATCAGAAAAAGCAGATGTTTGAAGTCCAAACTGAGGGTTTTATTCTTGTTTCAGTCTCACATCCAGAGCACCTCAGACAGAATTCAGTTCAACGATCTCCAGTCCCTGCTCTGCGCCACTCTCCAGGTAAATAAATCCCTCTCTATTGCCCTGTCTTTGGCAATAAAGGGATTTTTCAGCCCTTTTTGTGCCCCTGAGGCTCCAAGCTCAGGTCCTGAGGAGGAGATTTGGGTGGAAAAAGTGGATTTCACGTCCCAGCTGCCACGTGGGAGGTGCTGCAAGGTTCACAAGTCTCCGAGTCGTGCTCCAGTGACAAAATTTAGGGCAATTGGACTAAAAAAACGCTGCCAGGGATTTTATAAAACATTGTCTGTGCTGTCAGATTTTTTTTTGTTGTTGGCTGCAGCCTCAACAATCCCACAGACAAAAAAAAGAAAACAATTCCACCACGGCTTTGATTCCTTTTTCTGCTCCCTCCTGATCCAAATGGCTCCAATTGAAATGTTCTGGGAATTTAAACATCTGGAAATGAGCTCCCCCCACAAATTCCACTCAAAACAGGGCTTTTGCCCCAAAAATCAGCTCAGTGCAACCCGGGGGCTCTCCAGGTTGATTTGAGAAATCCTGAATTTTATCCTCAAAAGCTTTGTGGTTGTTTTCACTCTGTGGTTTCGATTCTATTCTTGGAATAATGGGAATAATCTGTCCTTAAAAGGGTTTTAATGGGGAATTTTCATCCTGGAATCTCACAGGGTGGGCACTGATTTCTTTCAGGGGAGTGTAGCCCAGGTGGAATTAAGCTGGAGTTCCCAAATTTTAATTAATTTCTGAATTTCCCAATATCTGAACCTGATTTTCTCACTCGGCTGCAGCAAATAATGTCCCTTCCCACCCAGACCACCCTGTAATTCCATAAATCAAACCTTAATAATTAAAACAGCCAAAGTCCACCTTTGTGGAGTGAAAAATTCAACTTGAAATCATTTTTTTCCTCTGGAGATTAAGGAATTGTTTTCTTTCCTTGGGAAAAATATGTTTTAACCGCTTCAAATTAATTTCAGGGCTTGAGCTGCAAAATTGGGGTTTGACCCCTTACGAGTTCAGCTGGGACAGACCAAAATAAGCATTTTATTGTTATTTATTTGTAATAAATGATTCGGGCTGCTCCCCCAAATTCCAGCCGAGCTGCCAGAACAGCCYATGCAGCAGGAAAGGTAAATCCAACCGGAAAATCGGCGCTTGGCAGCCACAAAAGCCGATTGTTTGGCAGCATCAGGGCTGCAGCAGCAGCTCCTGGGGGGTTGGGAACTTTGGGAATCTTTCCCTGGGATGTGATTTTTGTGATTTTTGCCCGTTTTYCCYKKTTTTTYCCCCAGAACGTGCTGCGGAAGGTGCAGCACCAGGACGCGCTGCAGATCTCGGACGTGGTGATGGCGTCGCTGCTCAGAATGTTCCAGAGCACGGCCGGCTCCGGGGGYGTGCAGGAGGATGCTCTGATGGCCGTCAGCACCCTGGTGGAAGGTGGGAATGGGGCTGGAATGGGCTTAGATCCCCAAATTTTGGGAAAAATGACCGTTGGTCGGTGGTGCAGAAGTGCCTGAAGTGGCTGAGGCTGGAGCGCCCTGGGGTGGGCAAAGGTGTCACTTCAATGTCCCTTTAAACCCCAAAAATCCCAGAATTCTAAAACCCAAAATTCTAAATCCCAATTCTAAAACCCAAAACCTTGTAGTGATGGAATTTTGTTCTGCCCACTTTGGAATTTTGTTCTGCCCACTTTGGAATTTTGTTCTGCCCCCTTTGGAATTTTGTTCTCCCACTTTGGAATTTTGTTCTGCCCCCTTTGGAATTCATCCAGCCCAGGAGCATCCGGATGAATTCCATTTCACCGCTGTTCAAAGTGGGGAATTGATTTTCCACTGGATTTGGGTGGCATTTAAAGGTTGGGGTTTTGATTTGAAATGCCATAAATTGGGATTTTTTTTATTTTTTTTTTTCTCACTGGAATATTTTTCCTGCCCAGTGCTTGGTGGAGAATTCCTGAAGTACATGGATGCCTTCAAACCTTTCCTGGGCATTGGGCTGAAAAACTACGCCGAGTACCAGGTAGGGATCAGGGATTTGTTCCTGATTTATCCCAATTTATCCAGGAAAACGGGGCTGGAATGAGCCAGGGCCAGCCTGGGTGAGCTCTGGGAGGATGGAAAATGTCCCTGCCCATCCTGTGGGTCACTTCCACCCAAACAATCCCGGGATTCTGAAAGCCAGACCACCTTGGAGCGTGGGATTTTTTCGGTTTTCTGAATTATTTCAGAATTTCTTCAAAATTTCATTCGTTCAAAATTTTTCCAACAAAAAATTTGTCCCACTTTTTTTTTACTCCTGATTTGAGGTGTTGAGGTCATTTATTTTGGTGTAATCCTGGAATGGTTAAGGTGGGAAAAATTGAGTCCAGCCCAAATTTTTCCCACAGTTTTTCTCCTGATTTGGGGATGTTGAGGTCATTTATTTTGGTGTAATTCTGGAATGTTTAAGGTGGGAAAGATTGAGTCCAGCCCAAATTTTTCCCACAATTTTTCTCCTGATTTGGGGGTGTTGAGGTTTTTTTTTTTTTTTTGTAATCCTGGAATGGTTAAGGTTGGAAAAATTGAATCCAACCAATTTTTTCCCACAATTTTTCTCCTGATTTGGGGGTGTTTAGGTTATTTTTTTTGTTTAATCCTGGAATGGTTAAGGTGGGAAAAATTGAGTCCAGCCCAATTTTTTCCCACAATTTTTCTCCTGATTTGGGGGTGTTTAGGTTATTTTTTTTGTTTAATCCTGGAATGGTTAAGGTGGGAAAAATTGAGTCCAGCCCAATTTTTTCCCACAATTTTTCTCCTGATTTGGGGGTGTTTAGGTTATTTTTTTTGTTTAATCCTGGAATGGTTAAGGTGGGAAAAATTGAGTCCAGCCCAATTTTTTCCCACAATTTTTCTCCTGATTTGGGGATGTTGAGGTCATTTATTTTGGTGTAATTCTGGAATGTTTAAGGTGGGAAAGATTGAGTCCAGCCCAAATTTTTCCCACAATTTTTCTCCTGATTTGGGGATGTCAAGGTTATTTATTTTGGTGTAATTTTGGGATGTTGAAGTTGGAAACCCTCAGGACAGGAGTCCCACCCCAATGTGTGGTTTTGCAGGTCTGCCTGTCYGCAGTGGGGCTGGTGGGGGATCTGTGCCGGGCCCTGCAGTCCAACATCCTCCCCTTCTGTGACGAGGTGATGCAGCTGCTCCTGGAGAACCTGGGGGTGAGTGCCTGCCCTGCCCGGCCCTGCTGGCGAGAAGCACCAAAAAAACAAAAAAAAACATCCAAAAAGTGTCAGGAGTTTGCTGGGAACATCTCGTGTGTGACAGCTCCTCGCTGTTCAAACAGCAGCCAGAATTTATTGGGGGCAAAAGGGAATTTGGCATTTGGAGTAAACGTTCTGTTCATTGACTTCAATCCTTTCCCAAACCAAACTGGGGTTTTTATTTCCTCATTTATCAACTTCCTTACCCAAAATGTGCTGGGGTTTTTATTTCCTCATTTATTGACTTCCTTACCCAAAATGAGCTGAGGTTTCTTTTTCCTCATTTATCAACTTCCCAAAATGAGCTGGAGTTTCTTTTTCCTCATTTATTGACTTCCTTACCCAAAATGAGCTGGGGTTTCTATTTCCTCATTTATTGGCTTTCCTCATCCCTTCCCCAACCCAAGCTGGGGTTTCTCTCTCCTTGTTCCTTCCCAACAATTCCTGGGGTTTCTTTTCCCATTCCCAACCATCCCTGGTGTTTTTCTCTCTTTGTTTCTTCCCAACCATTCTTGAGGTTTCTTTTTTCCTTTCCCAACCATCCCTGAGAGTTCTCCTCGTCCCTTCCCAACGATTCCTGRGGTTTCTTTTCCCATTCCCACCCMTCCCCAGGGTTTCTCTCTCCTCATCCCTTTCCCAACGAGGTTTCTCCCCATCCTTCCCCAACCATCATCGGCGTTTCTTTTTCTTTCCCAACCATCCCTGGGGTTTCTCTCTCCTCATCCCATTCCCAACCATTCCCTGTGTTTCTCTCTCTCCATTCCCAACCCATCCCCGGAGTTTCTCTCTCGGTTCCATTCCCAACCATTCCCAGGGTTTCTCTCTCCATTCCCACCCCTTCCCGGTGTTTCTCTCTCCTCATCCCTTCCCAGGGTTTCTTTGCCCTTTTCCAACCCATCCCTGGTGTTTCTCTCTCCTCATCCCATTCCCAACCATTCCCTGTGTTTCTCTCTCCTTTCCCAACCCATCCCCGGAGTTTCTCTCTCGGTTCCATTCCCAGGGTTTCTTTTCCCATTCCCAACCCCTTCCCAGTGTTTCTCTCTCCTCATCCCTTCCCAGGGTTTCTTTGCCCTTTTCCAACCCATCCCTGGTGTTTCTCTCTCCTCATCCCATTCCCACCCATCCCCGGAGTTTCTCTCTCGGTTCCATTCCCAACCATTCCTGGGGTTTCTTTTCCCATTCCCAACCCATCCCCGGAGTTTCTCTCTCGGTTCCATTCCCAACCATTCCTGGGTTTTTTTTTCCCATTCCCACCCCTCCCCGGTGTTTCTCTCTCCATTCCCAACCCATCCCTGGTGTTTCTCTCTCCTCATCCCATTCCCAACCATTCCTGGGGTTTTTTTTCCCATTCCCAACCCCTCCCCGGTGTTTCTCTCTCCATTCCCAACCCCTCCCCGGTGTTTCTCTCTCCTCATCCCATTCCCACCCATCCCTGGTGTTTCTCTCTCCTCATCCCATTCCCAACCCCTCCCCGGTGTTTCTCTCTCCTCATCCCATTCCCAACCCCTTCCCGGTGTTTCTCTCTCCATTCNCGGTGTTTCTCTCTCGGTTCCATTCCCAACCATTCCTGGGGTTTCTTTTCCCATTCCCACCCCTTCCTGGTGTTTCTCTCTCCTCATCCCATTCCCAACCCATCCCTGGTGTTTCTCTCTCCATTCCCACCCCTTCCCGGTGTTTCTCTCTCCTCATCCCTTCCCAGGGTTTCTTTGCCCTTTCCCACCCATCCCTGGTGTTTCTCTCTCGGTTCCATTCCCAACCATTCCTGGGGTTTCTTTTCCCATTCCCAACCCCTTCCTGGTGTTCCTCTCTCCTCATCCCATTCCCACCCATCCCTGGTGTTTCTTTCTCCTCATCCCATTTCCAACCATCCTTGGGGTTTCTTTTCCCATTCCCAACCCCTCCCCGGTGTTTCTCTCTCCATTCCCAACCCCTCCCCGGTGTTTCTCTCTCCTCACCCCTCCATTTTCCCCAGAACGAGAACGTTCACCGCTCGGTGAAGCCGCAGATCCTGTCGGTGTTTGGGGACATCGCTCTGGCCATCGGTGGCGAGTTCAAGAAGTACCTGGACGTGGTGCTCAACACGCTGCAGCAGGCRTCCCAGGCACAGGTGGACAAGGTCAGCTGCTTTTTCTCACTTTTTTTTTTTTTTTTCCTCCTGATTTGGGGTATTAAGGTCACTTTTTTGTGGTGTAGTCCTGGAATTGTTGAGGGTGGAAAAGCCTCAAAGGCAGAGTTCAGCCCAGGGAGGGCTCCTGATCCCGAGGGGCTGTTTTGGGGTCTCATCCCTGATCCCATGGAGCCATTCTCAGGATGTCATCCCTGATCCTGAGGGGCTGTCCTGGGATCTCATCCCTGATCCCATGGGGCCAATGCTGGGGTCCCATCCCTGATCCCAAGGAGCTGTTCCTGGGGTCTCATCCCTGATCCCAAGGGGCCAATCCTGGGATCTCATCCCATTCCTGTCCCCATTCCCGGGGTCCCATCCCTGTTCCCATTCCTGGGGTGTCACCCTTTCCCCATTCCCAGGGTTTCACCCTGTCCCCATCCCTGTCCCTGTCCCCATTCCCCATGGTCTCACCCCATTCCCGTTCCTGCTCTCAGCCCATCCCTGTCCCCATTCCCCATGGTTTCACCCCATCCCTGTCCCTGTCCCCATTCTTGGCTCTCACCCTGTCCCTGTCCCCATTCCCCATGGTTTCACCCCATTCCCATTCCTGTCTCTCACCCCATCCCTATCCCTGCTCCCATTCCTGCTCTCACCCCATCCCATCCCATTCCCCATGGTTTCACCCCATCCCTGTCCCTGTCCCCATTCCCCATGGTCTCACCCCATTCCCATTCCTGCTCTCACCCAT
>NW_026625287.1:6787-14879 GCF_030028575.1 Malurus melanocephalus | reverse complement strand
TTCCCTCAGCCCCTGGTGCATCTCCCGCATCTCCTCCACCAGTACCCCCACCCACTCTGGGCAGCGTATCTGCTCCACCAGTACCTTCACCCACTCTGGGTGGCGTATCTCCTCCACCAGTACCTTCACCCACTCTGGGCATTTAGTTTCTGATGTAGGTTGTTCASCAGGGTCAGGCAGTGGGACAGGGTCTGGCTTGGGTGATGGGTCAGGCTCTGTGGTAGCATCCCTAGCCTCTGCAGCAGCATCCCTAGCCTCTGCAGCAGCATCCCTAGTCTCTGGGGCAGCATCCCTAGCCTCTGGAGCAGCATCCCTGGTCTCCATGGCAACATCCCTAGTCTCCGTGACACCATCCCTGGTCTCCGTGGCAACATCCCTAGGCTCCATGGTACTATCCCTGGTCTCCGTGGCAGCATCCCTGGTCTCTGGGGCAGATGTCAGAGTGGTTGCCCAGGGCAGTCTCACCATGTCCTTCAATGTTAAACAGAATACGCATATTAGCATCATGTAGTTGGCATCTAGGGGAAAAATGGACACTTCAAATGCTGATGGAGTAGCCCCAAATAAATGGGTGAAGGGTTGGGAGAATGCTTCCCCTGGTGTTATTTCCTCACAGTAGGTACCTTTATTAACCCAACTCCAGAAGCATGCACTTAGTGTGTGGTAGCCCTGTATCCATGTGCCTGCTGTCCAGAGAAAGTTAAAAATCCACGAATTCCTCACCTTATTCACCCATTGTGTGACTTGAATAATGGCCCCTGTGGCCTTAGTCAAAGGACCCATGTTCAGGAAAGGAGCTGCAAATGGAAAAAAATATGGCCACGAGTATGTGCCACCCAAACCAAGGTATGCTAGACCACATGATGACGCTTAGTAAAGTTCCTACACGCCGAACACAAAGATAGCTCACCCAAAAACTGTTATTCCTTTGACACCCCTTCTTCCTCCCTGTGCCCTCGAGCCCCACGTTGGGCGGCCAAATTCTGTCTTGGTTTGAATGACAGGTGTTTGCTAATGAAGGCAGGGACCCCCCTTGGAGTGGTGGATATGACCCCCCCTTCCCTCCGAATTATTATAGCTTTGAAAAAAAATCATGGGCTTTCAGGCAAGAATATGGGTAAAAGGGAATAACAGTTTTTACTTATATATATATAACAAGGTGAAACAAGTAACAATAACAATAGCAACAACCAGCCCCGTCCCAAACCCAGTGACAGCCTTACAGGCACACACCCTCCCCCTTGGTGCAGTTACAGTTCCGCTGGCAGGAACGCTGTTGGCTCCCGGCTGGGCAGGGCGGGTGCGATGATTCTCCGGAGGCTGCAGGGAACGAGGTGGCGCGGGTCCCGGCTGGCTCAGATCTCCCGCGGCACCAATGATTGACACAAAAGTGACAGAGGTGGATGGAGAAAAGTTTCTCTGCAAAACTCACAGCGGAAAACGCCAATCTCGGTGCTCCTCTGGACAGCAAGAAACCCAGGACAGCAAAGAGACGAACAGGAATCCCGCGGCTGAGAGATGGGATGGAGCAGAGTTCACCCCTGAAGCTGGGATCCCGGGCAAGGCACAGGAGAGAAAACCACGGTGCAGCAAGCAGGAACCCAATGAACAGGGGTACTGATCTCCGCAGAAAAGAAGGCAGGCCAGCTTTCTCCGTAGCAGCCAGCAAGCAGAAAACCTCCTCTCAGCGAAGCAGTGAAAACAACTGCAAATCCCCCCCCCGACCACACAAAAAACTCTCTTTGAGCGCTTGGCCAGACCGTTAGTGTGTGGCATAGGTATCATTGTCTTTTTTAATCACCCAGCCATTAAAAGGATGACTGGCAATTGATGTATCCCAGCAACAAATGGGAAAGAAAAAATTTCCAAAGAAAGGGAACAAAATTCTTAACCCACAACAGATCTGCATCATGCTGTGCTAGTACCCCTAGAGCAACATTCAGTCGCTCATATGTGAACAGTTAAAAAAAAAGATTTGGTTAGATTGGGCAGTCCCAATGCAGGAGCTGACATAAGGGAGTGTTTCAGCTGTTTAAATGCAGCTCTAGTGTCCTCAGTCCAAATAATTATTCCCTTTTCGGCTGCCTTTAATGCTCCATAGAGAGGTTTTACCAGCAGTCCATAATTTGCTATCCATAAATAGCACCAGCTTACCATTCCCAGAAAAGCTTGCATCTCTCTTACAGTGTGGGGCTCTGGAAGATGGCATATGGCTTCTTTTCGTTCCTTGCTAAGCTGTCTGTGTCCATGGAAGATCTCGAGCCCCAAATAAACTACTGCTTTTCCTTGGCAATCCGTGCCTTGTCTTTCAAGCCCAGATAGTTCAAAATACTTACTGTGAGCTGGATACAGTCTTCTCACATTTTGACTGCAATTAAGATGTCATCAACATATTGAAGAACTTCTCCTCTTGGTTCTTGTTTTCTCCAATCCTCCATTTCCTTTGCCAGCTGGTGGCCGTAAATAGTTGGGCTCCTCTTGAAACCCTGAGGTAGAACTGTCCATGTTAGTTGAGTTTTTCTCCCTGTCTCAGGGTTMTCCCATTCAAAAGCAAAAAGCTCTTGGCTGTCTTTGTGGATCGGGATGCAGAAAAATGCGTCTTTCAAGTCTATGGCAGTAAACCATCCCAACTCGTCCGTCAGTGTGGTTAAAAGAGTGTAGGGGTTTGGTACAACTGGGTGTATGTCTTCTGTGATTTTGTTGATTTCCCTCAAATCATGCACTAATCTATAACTTTTGCCATCAGCCTTCTTAACTGGCAGGATGGGTGTATTGTACTTAGACTTACATTCTACTAGTAACCCAAATTTAAGGAACTTTTCGATGATAGGCACCAATCCCCTGCAACCATCTAATTTCAAAGGGTATTGTTTCTGCCTCACCTGCACAGCTCCGGGTTTGAGTGCAATACTCACTGGTTCTGCTAGTTTGGATCTTCCTGGAACATCATTGGCCCACACTATAGGGTTAACAGCATTTTCAATTTCAACAGGGATTTCACCATAATTCTCCTGTACAAAGAGTGCAGMAACTTGGACAAGTTTAGATTCAGGGATTATAACTTGTACACCCTTTCCTTTTTTAAATTTAATTTCTGCTTCTAATTTCTCTAGTAAATCCCTCCCCAACAATGGCTGGGGMGAGTTTGGCATATAAAGGAATTGATGAGTTACCCAGTGTTTTCCCAGTTTAAATTTTAGAGGTTGAAGAAAGGCCGTGTTTCACTTACCCTAGTAGACCCAATAACCTTTACAGTATCTTGACTCARTTTCCCTTCTAAAGTATTTAACACAGAATATGTTGCCCCGGTATCTATCAGAAATTCAGCATCCTCTTTTCCCAGCTTGGCTATAACCAAAGGCTCTGCTGGGATAGAAGCCTTCGGTCCTCGTCATTCTGATTCAGAKTCTGATTCTGATTTCTGTTCCACAACCATCTGGGGAGCTGAGGACCTCTTTTCCAGCATGGGACAATCCTTTTTCCAATGTCCCTTTTTTTTACAAAAGGCACATTGGTCTTTGTCTGACCGTAAAGAAGTACTCCTAGATAGTTTTTCTTGGCTACCTCTCTTAATGTTTATCCTTGTTGGATGTTGGAATGTTTATCCTTGTCATTGGAATCTCTGTCTCGAAATGCTTTCCAGGCTACATTTAACAATTTACTCATGTCCAGTTACCCCTTCCAAATTCTGCAGTTTTCTTCTTATATCACTGGTAGCCTAACCTATAAATAGAAAAGACAAATGAACTTTTCCCTCAGTTGACTCAGGATCCAGGTTTGTGTATTTAGTCGCAGCCCCTCTTAACCTTTCTAGAAAGTCAGTGGGGGATTCATCTGAGCCCTGCTTTATGTTATTTAGACCAATTTACAGCTTTAGAAACACCATATCGTAGCCCGTACACTACGAGTCTCTGGTACCATTTTAGTCTATCCATTTGGTCTGGGATATTTGGGTTCCAGCCTGGATCAGTAACTGGGAAGATTTCAGCAGTGGTRCCTTGAAGTGTTCCACTTGCTATTTGTGACAGAATTTATGATAGCCTTGTGAGCCATTCCTCTTTCCATGGGGTCTAGCAATGTGTCCATCATTGCATTTAAGTCAGTCCAGTCAGGGTTTTGGGTAGTAACTGCTCTCTGTACDAAGTTAGCAACCTTATCGGGGTTCTCTTTATACTTCCCAACAGTGGCTTTCCACTGTTCTAACTCTGTAAGAGAGTATGGAACCTTTAAGTATATAGGCCCTTGGTTACCG
Source organism: Malurus melanocephalus (assembly GCF_030028575.1). Classification (NCBI taxonomy): domain Eukaryota; kingdom Metazoa; phylum Chordata; class Aves; order Passeriformes; family Maluridae; genus Malurus; species Malurus melanocephalus. Next base: position 10,627 of record NW_026625287.1, on the reverse strand, counting down.
AGGGCCTSTCTTAGAGGGGCTTGTAAAACTGGTTCTCCCTGCTGTTGTTTGGCTCTCGTTCTCTTGCTATGCTCCGTTCTCATATGGCCCTTGTTGCAACTTTTCTCCTTTTTCGCCTGGTAGTTGTTTCTTGGCCCTCCTCTCCGGATGACTTATCTGAGTCAGTACCACTGTCTGTTTCTGTTGGGCCTGTTAGTGTGGAGCTACCCGGCTGACTCGCCCCGGTAGCCCAGTGCCGGCTAGTCCCAGCCACACCAGCCCCACTGTCGCAGGCCGTGCTGGCACCTCCTGGACCCGCTGCGGAGTGAGCGGCGCTGCCCTAGCGACCCGACTGGGCATGGCCACCTGTGAGAGTGACAGCACCCGCCCTCCGGCCGAGGGCTCCATCCCCCGGCCCCACCCCCAGGGACCGGCGCCGCAACCACCACTCCCACTCTTCCCCCGGTTCCGGCCCCGGGGGCGGTGCGATCGACTGCGGGGACCGCCCCTGCCCGCCCCCAGGCTCCTCCTCCAAGGGAGGGGCGCTGGGTTGGAAGTCCTGCCCACTGGGCCCCGCTGGAGGAGGGGAGGGAGGGGAAGGCGACAGGGGGGACCAGAGTGAACCCGGTATCTCTGATTTCACTAAAACCCCAGGCCCCACTCCCGGTGGGGGTGGTAGGGGTTCATCCCCTTTCAGCCCCCGTTCCCCCTCCCCCCCCTTTCGGCAGAGACGAGGCCGAACCCCCGCCCCCGCTGGCGGTCGCTCCCGGAGTTGGCTGCGCGGGAGAAAAGGAAGGTGGGGGGGGGGATGGAGGCGGGCCCAACATAGCCACAGGTAGTCCCCCCCCCCCTCTTAGAAGAGGTGGTATTAAATCCATTTCTACGTATCATTCTTTCCTTAGAACCATCACCTGACAGTATTCCTCGGGTCTCTTTATTTTTTCATTACGTGCTAGAACTCTGAAGAGCTTAGTGTGATAGATTGAGTTCCAATAACCAATCAGAGACAGTATCCAATCAAGTATAARTTTAATTAATTAATTAAGCAAGCGGCATAGTGGTCAAAGCAGTGCTGGGCGGGCTGGGTAAGTCCGTACCTCCTCCGGCACTCGTCCCACGCCACCGCAATGGCTGGAGTTGAAGTTCTTTCTCTTAAACAGTTTCTGTTTCCGGGTTACGTGACACTTCTGGAGATCGTACTGCATCTGCGCTGTGTTGTTGCTAGAGGGGGGGTTTCCTGCTGCATTCTGGTGGTCGCTGGGGGAGTAGGCTCCCGTTCTTCCTTGCACGTCCGCAGCATCCTTTCTTATTCAAGGAGGTTTGTGCAGATTCCTAACAGGATATGTATATTTCTGTGCTGGCAGGTGTTTACAGGATGTATGTATATTTCTGTGCTGGTAAGTCTTATAAAACAGGACATGTAAGTTTTCACTGGGCTGGCAAGTTTTCATTGTCACAGGACAGGATGTGTGAGTTTCTATACTGGTAAGTCTTACAAAACAGGATATGTAAGTTTTCGCTGGATTTCATGAACCAAACTTTATTTATCACAATTCCCCCCTCTGTTTATTACCATTTTGTTCATGAAATCGTTTTACTACTTCTTCACTTAGAGCCAATCCCCTCTTGATTTCATCTTTTTGTTGTTCTGGTATGATTTCATACTTTGTTCTGACTAACATTAAATGCGCCGCTTCTAGCCTTCCCTTAACTATAGCTATTAGCTTATTGAATCCTTTAAGTATACAAGGGTCTATAGGGGCTAGGGCGCAAAGAGATGCGTTAAGGCTAATCTGTTGAGGTCCAGCTCGGGTTTGAATTACTGTTTGACTATCCCATTGCCATAACGTCCATTTAAAGGGTTGGTGAGGTTGCGAATCTGCAGCACATATACTAACACAACATAATAATGGAAAGCATAATGGAAGGATGGTGGTCCCATGTCTTTACACAATCTGTTACTATGAATTTTGTACTTATCCCCCCTTTTGATCTCGCGCTTCCACGCCTGTCTCAGGTTTTTCTGTAATCTGGGCAGCTTATTCCAGATCTTTTCGTAGTCCCATATGTTTCTTTTCCCCTTTTTGTTCTTACTCCTCTGCCTCGCCCGTCGACCCGGTTGCCGCGGGACATGGGGATTTCCATCTTCTCGGCAGCAAGAGTATTCTTTTGGGAATCTATGGGAAAAGGATCTTTTCTTATAGCTACTCCAGTTAATATGTTTAACCATGATAGCCCGACAAGACAGGTGTGCCAGAGCCTTTCTACAACTTCCACCAATGATTTCTGCTACCATTKGTATGGATTCATTAGCATGGTAACAATACCGTTCTGGATGTATCCCCAATGCATAGATATCCCACCATTCTGGGGATCCTCATTCCAATTGTCCGGTTTTGGTTGCCAATTGTAGTATACACCACGTTTGTTGTTGTTCTAATTCATAACACATGTGGCAAACCCCTCTAGGAGGTCTGCCTCTCTGACAATGGGTCCACTGTCGCTCCCGGCACACTTTACAAATAAAACAAACAAAAGGATAGCAACTGCAATCTGGGGTATTATACTTAACAAAATAGTTATTAGCACATTGCTCACAAAACAAATCATCACTCCTTAGGTGTATGGTTCTTTACACGTGGGACAGTCTTTCTTTTGGTTCCCTATTTGGAGTGGGAGTAAGGCAGCATACTTAGCTTCTTCCTTGTGAGGTTATAAGACCCTTTTCTTCCTACTGTACCTCAGGTACTTCCCATTTAACAGGCACTTGCAATTCCCATCTATATAACTAAGTTATTATCTCAATTATTCTTAGTTTTGTTTAGAATAAATTTGGTACTTAATACTTCATGCAACAAGAGCACTGATTTTGTGAGCTATGATACTTCAATACCAACTTTCTCCCCCCCAGCTTATGAAGTTACATTTCTTTCTTAAGATCATGGGTAAAACCTAATACTCTTATGGTCTGAGATTGAAACAAACCAAATCCCCCTATTTGGGGAGGAAGCCTCCATCCCCTGGGAAGATATCTAAGTTTCATCACACTTTGTACCTATAGCCAGGAAGTATGCTTGGAGTATGTTCGGGCTGTCCTACTGATCATCATAAAAAGAAGTGAGGTAAAATTAAAATGTTTTTCCAAGACTTAAGAAACTTAACAATACATCAGAGATGTACAGGTATACTTAAAAGTTGGTAAAAGGGTTTTTGTCATAGTTATCTTTCCTGGTTTAGGAAAACAGATTGCTGTTTTCTGTGTCTGTATTTTCTATACAATTTTCTCAAATCTTTGTACTCTGCCAGAATACTTTAGTTCACAAATTAATATCAGTTGAAAAATTTAGCCAAATCATAATGACTCTAAAGTCCTCTAAGGTAGAGCTGCGAAGGTCAATACATATATGTAGGATTCCACATATGTATAAATTCTTGTACCAACTTTTAAGAGAAAATTAGTTCAAACAAACCATACATTCACTTTTTCCACACTGTTTCTCTTGTGAAAAGATAAAACAAGCTTGACAAAAGAAATCAAACTTAACAATACATGAAATGCTTTGACTAATATTTGATCTCTCAACAAGTTACTTGTGATGAAAACATAAACATATTACAAAATCAACAAACTGATAATTAAGCAATTACTGTGTCAATTTAAAAATTTCATTGGTACTTACACAATTCCACCCCGTTTGCAGACCCCTACTAAAAAAAAAAAAAAAATTCGGCCTCCTAATGGACTGACATTAACAGAAAGTATTACGGAGTGACAGAGTTTAAGCAAATAAACAATTATGCCCTCTAAGTGCGAATTTGCTGGCAGCTTCCCCGCTCCAAGACCCGCCCCGTTTTCCTTAT
>NW_026625287.1:3364-5597 GCF_030028575.1 Malurus melanocephalus | reverse complement strand
CCTGGTTTCCCAGAAAATTTAATAAGTTAATGCTTTCTTGTCTCACTACTTGCTCCTGGTTATCTGCTATCAGTAGATTATCCACATATTGTATTAATTTCACCCCTGGCCCCACCTGGTAGTTTTGTAAAGTTTGGCTCAGGGCTTGTCTGAACAGGTTGGGGGATTCTGTAAATCCCTGGGGAAGGACAGTCCATCGTAGTTGCTGCTTTATATGACCATCCGGATCTTCCCATTTCAAATGCAAAATAGTCCCGACAGCTTTCATCTTAGGRGCAAGCCCAAAAATGCATTTTTTAAATCAATTACACTATACAAACAGTCGTGGGGGCCTAATTGACTGAGGACAGTGTGTGGATTAGCCACCACGGGGAATAGTTCAACTGTTCTTTTATTGATTATCCGTAGGTCATGGACTAATCAGCAACGACCATCCGGTTTCTTTACCGGTAGGATGGAACGTGCAAGGTTCCAAAATTCCCCTTTTTTTTTTTTTTTTCCGACCATCCGGTTTCTTTACCGGTAGGATGGAACATGCAAGGTTCCAAAATTCCCCCTTTTTTTTTTTTTTTTTTTTTAGCTAACTCAGTAGTTGTGAAAGGCACCTCTTTGGTGTTTATGAGGGGTGCTTGATCCTGATTGCCTTCATATGAATATTCCATATTTATTAAATGGCGAAGGCAGGCTGTGGCTTCAGCCTGGCTGCGCGCCGCTGCCAGCCCTCTCCTAGGATACAGGGGCGCTATGGCTCTGGCTGCGATGTCATCAGGGATCAACACAGTAGCACCCGGCACGGAGGGGGCGGGACTTAGCGGCGCGGCGGTGTGCTCTGCTAAAAACGTCCCCCAAAATCTTCTGCAAGTTATCACTATGCGCCTTTTCATCTCGTGGCTTTCCCTGCAAGTCCGCAATGCAAACTCGCAGGGACTAAACAAGCGCTTGTAGGGACTCGATCGCCGCTGTATCCTGGCAATGCCGGGCAGCCCTCTCTTGTATAGCAGGTGCACAAAGAGTTTCAGTAAGGGGGCAAAACGCTTCTCAGAAAGGGCCACACCATAAAGGTTCTGCACTGCCCCAACGAAAACACTTTCTGAGAGGACACACCTTAAATTAGAAGAGCAGTTACAGAGAAGGGGCTAAATACTTCTCAGAAAGGGCCACACTGTAACGAGTTTCAAACTGCCCCGGAGAAAAATACTTTCTGGGAGGACACACCTTAGGTCTGTTGTGTGCGCTGAGTTTCAGGGAGGGTATATCTTAATGTTTAATCCTTGTTCTTTTATTTCTAATCCTATTCCAAGCTCTACCATTAGGTCCCTTCCCAAGAGGTTGTATTTGGCCTCCGGTACTAATAGGAGGGAGCCGATTCCTATTTTAGAATTTGTTTTAAATGCTATATCTTTTATTACAGGGACACTGAATGGTTCTCCTTTAGCTCCAATTACTTGAACTGTATCCTTAGATATTTTGCAACCGATAGGTAACGTTTGTACTATGGATCACTCTGCTCCAGAATCTACCAAGAATTCTATTTCTTGTTGCTGGGGTCCTACCTTAAGTTTTACCAGGGGCTCTGATGTTTTCCTGGACTCCAGCAAATAGGGCCCCTGACACTCCTGTTCTTCTTTAAACATTATTATATCCGCTATTCGCTGGCGGCAGTCTCTCTTCATGTGTCCCTTTTTCTGGCAGTAGTAACAGACCACCCTCACCTTTCCTTTGCACCTCAGGGTTTCTAGGTGGTCTYGAGAACCATTGTTCTGGTAGTAAATTAGAATTTTGTCTTTCTTTCCCTCCCCGTACTGCCGCCACCATCATTCTAACTTGCTTTTTATGACTCTCATCATCCCTTCTTACATATACTTTCTGTGCTTCTCTCAATAATTCATCTAGACCCCGATTTTGCCAATCTTCCAATTTTTCTAGCTTCTTTCTAATGTCCACCCATGCCTTTGCTACAAACTGGGTTTTCAGCAAGGCCTGCCCTATTGGAGAATCAGGATCCACTCCAGAGTGTAGCTGCAGATTCTTCCGCAGCCTCTCTAGCCACTCAGTAGGGTCCTCRTCTTTCTTTTGTTGTTCATTAAAWGCCTTCTTAATTCCCTGTACAATGATGGTTCTTGAATCCTGCATGTGTGCTCTATCATTTGGGTCTTGGTTATTCCAATTAGGCTGTTGGAGGGGCCATTTTACATCTCCAATAGGGCCTTGCGGATGTGTATTTTCCCAAATT
>NW_026625287.1:0-2289 GCF_030028575.1 Malurus melanocephalus | reverse complement strand
TTTAATTAATTAATTAAGCAAGCGGCATAGTGGTCAAAGCAGTGCTGGGCGGGCTGGGTAAGTCCGTACCTCCTCCGGCACTCGTCCCACGCCACCGCAATGGCTGGAGTTGAAGTTCTTTCTCTTAAACAGTTTCTGTTTCCGGGTTACGTGACACTTCTGGAGATCGTACTGCATCTGCGCTGTGTTGTTGCTAGAGGGGGGGTTTCCTGCTGCATTCTGGTGGTCGCTGGGGGAGTAGGCTCCCSTTCTTCCTTGCACGTCCGCAGCATCCTTTCTTATTCAAGGAGGTTTGTGCAGATTCCTAACAGGATATGTATATTTCTGTGCTGGCAGGTGTTTACAGGATGTATGTATATTTCTGTGCTGGTAAGTCTTATAAAACAGGACATGTAAGTTTTCACTGGGCTGGCAAGTTTTCATTGTTACAGGACAGGATGTTTAAGTTTCTATACTGGTAAGTCTTACAAAACAGGATATGTAAGTTTTCGCTGGATTTCATGAACCAAACTTTATTTATCACACTTAACATATTCAATCTCAATTCGACAATTGTTTTGGTTTAAGTGGGACCGCAGATTTGATATCAATTCCTCATTTAGGGTGCCATGTATGCGCCATTTTTGGTCTTTTTCTAACCTGTAGGTAGGCCATATCCTTTGGGATAGCCGAATTAGTTCTTTCTTTTTAAGAMATATATCCTCGCCTGCTAGTATATGCCAATTATTTAGCACTAACTTCAGAGGGGAGTTTTAAGGAATTGGAGGCATGTGAGGTTGAGWCTCTTCACGTGAGAAGATGCACCCCATGCCTATGCTTGAAACACGAAATGAAAACAAGGAACATTCGGGATTCGAACTCTCGATTTTCTGAGTTTGTAGCGCAGCACTCCACTCCGCCACGCTGGCTGCAAGCCAACTCCTGCACTGCAGCGCGACTACCCCGTTTCAAACCCCAGTCACAACACTGCTTCTCATTAACTTAACTCACGTGCCTCTGTTGCTGGGTTCTTGGACTCTGGCACCACTGGGATCACAGTGGCCACCCCTCAAAAGGCAGCGGGGGGCGGGGGTTTGGATCTTACTTAGTCCAGAGGATTCTGAGGAGTCTCCTTGTCCCATCTGGGTTCGCCAGAACTGATGCCTTATCAATCAGGCTGATCTGAAAGAGTGGCCAGACAAACTTAACAGAATGAGAATACACAACTTTAATACAGGCCTAACAGGCCTATTGGTACATTAGGGCAGACAAAAGCCTCCTTCTGAGGCTACACCCAAAATGGACCCCGGGTCACAAGATCTTCACCTTTTATGAGTTCTGCCTTATTGACATATTGGTTCTTAATTCTCCAATGATCTTTASAGGTGATGATGTCAACCACCCCAAACTTGCTTCCCCCAACTCGCTGTTGTTTACATATTTTGGGGCTCTCAGGCAGCGAGGTGTCCTTGGATTCAGGCTCAGAAAGGGGTTGTTTTGTCTAAAGATGAGAGAATGGTAGTTTTAGTGCTGTACTGGAGAAGTACAAGAATACAGACTCATGAAAATATAGAAACAAAAAATCCTAAGGCATCACCATCAGTTGCTAAGTTGTTTGTTTAGGCAATCAAGATTTTTCTACTTTCATTACCCCGGCCATATTATTTTGAGAGACAGAAAAATTATTTTTCCTTGGAAACCAAGCCACACATGTGAGGGACAGATCTTCCACGTCCTGCCCCATGCCACAGACCAGACATTGCCAGCATGGAGCTATCTTTGACAATGTCTTCTGACTACTGTTTTGAATTCTGACCAATACTGGGACCTGGGACAATCTAAACCCAGTCTGATAATTCTTGGAGCTTGCCCAAATTCATGCTTGGTATTACCAGCAAAATACCCGGCCCATGGTTTTGTAGAAGTAATTGTGGCTGCACTCACCCTTCGCCAATATGTTTCCAACCAGTGTATTTCTTCAGTGGATCTCCCACGCTCACAATGCTCCCTAAAAGCAACCAAATGCAAGATGCTCACTTCCAAACAGGTACACCACTATTACGCAGATCCAAAGTGCAGCCTCACTTTCTGGTGCTCTGGGGCTGTTTTTACTCACTTGGGTAACATCGCACTAGCAGCAAGACAGACAGCTCTGCAGCACAGATGTCCTGCACAAAGTCTGATTTTCTACCATCCCTTGAAGGGCTGCCTTGATAGAAAACTAAGCACATGTAGGTACAGGCAGAGCAGACAGAGATCAGAAGAGAATAGGTATCATGGCACCCTGAGCGCTCTGTCGCTGCCCTCGAG
>NW_026625286.1:15860-17396 GCF_030028575.1 Malurus melanocephalus | reverse complement strand
CCCCCCCGCCCTCGCTCACCGCTTTCCCGCCATTTCTCCTCAGCGCTCGAGGCCGTTTTTTTCCCGCTCTTTTTCCCTCAGCGCTGGCCACGCCCCCTCCATTGTTTCCAACGGCGCGCAAGCCACGCCTCTCTCCTTTTAAACCACGCCTACTTCATTAATATTAACAAATAAACTCCTCATTTGCATTGATCACGCCTTTTCTTTCCTTATAAGGTAAACCCCCGCGGCAAATGCAAATTACGCGGACCAAACCACGCCCCTCCCTTCAGGCCACGCCCCCTCCATCCGGGCCACGCCCCCTCGCCCCTCTCGCGCCCCCCCCTCCCCCACCGCAATTAACGCCCCAATAATTGCTCCCCGTTCGCGTTAATGGATCACTCATTAACCACCGGGGCCGTAATTAACGCGTTATTAATTAACTCCTCGCTGGCCCCGGTGACTCTTAAAGGGATCGCGGTCTTTTTTTTAATTAACCCCTTGCGATCGCGTTAATTAACGCCGGCCGTAATTAATAATTCTGTTTAATGAACAACCAAACACAAATTAGCCCGTTGCTGTTAAYTATATGCTAATTAGCTCGCTTTGCATAGTAATTAACCCTTTCTCCACACCCTAAGCCGTCACTCAGACCCGTTCATGCCTTAATTAATTAATTAATGTTTTGATTATAATAATTAAGCAGCGCGCGTGAATGAAAGACCGGGGAAAAAGCGGCGGAGGCGCCTTTAAAGCCAAGCCCCGCCCCCCGCGCGTTCCTATTGGTCTTTTTACACGTAGCCCCGCCCTTGAGCGCTGATTGGCTGACCGCTGATCCCATTTCCGCCGTTACGCGCGTTTCTATTGGTCGTTGCTTCCTAACCCCGCCTCCTCCGTTGTAACGYGCTTTCCTATTGGTTAACCCCGCTCAAGCCCCGCCCTCGTTTTATCGCCGTTAGCCGCYGCTTCCGCGCGCTTCCATGCGCTGCCGCGCTGTTCCTATTGGCTGCCGCCGTCTTAGCCCCGCCCWCCTTTAACCCGATTGGACAACGCYGCCGWGATCGGTTACCRCCTTTCTGCCTTTTMATTGGTTGRTTTAGCTGTCGGTCATGAATTGTGRAATTTTATTGGTTKAGGCAGAGATAGTCCCGCCTACAGCGCTCTGTGATTGGCTGATTTTTCAGGCGTCCCCCCCCCTCACAGCGCGGGCGGGCGGCCATGGCGGCCATGGCGGCGGCGGCTGCCGGAGGAGCCGCGGTGGGAACGGGGACGGTCCCGGGAGGTCCCGGTGGAACCGGAGACCCTTCCCCGCCTTACGGCAACGGCCTGGGAGCGGTGGCGGCAGCGGAGGAGGCGGCGCTGGGAGAAGGGGGGAACCGGGGCCGGGGCGGGAGCGGCCGCGGAGGGAGCGGGGGAGGGGCGGGAGGGCCGATGGGGGGAACCGCGACCGCTTCCACCGCCGTTACCGCCGCCGCCGCTTCTTCATCGGCATCGGCATCATCGGGAGCGCCGGGACCGCCGCACGAAAGCGCCGCCGAGGAGCTGGAGGAGGAGGCG
>NW_026625286.1:6380-13409 GCF_030028575.1 Malurus melanocephalus | reverse complement strand
AATTTCTGAGGGAAAGTGGGAAATTCTGCGGGTAAATGGGAATTTCTGAGGGAAAAGTTGGGGGAAAATGGGAATTTCTGAGGGAAAATGGGAATTTCTGAGGGAAAAGTTGTGATTTCTGAGGGAAAAGTTGGGATTTGAGGGGGGAAAAGGGAAAAGTTGGGATAAAATGGGAATTTCTGAGGGGAAAATGGGAATTTCTGAGGGGAAAATGGGAATTTCTGACCGAAAAGTTGGGGAATTTGGGGATAAAATGGGATTTGAGGGAGAAATGGGAATTTCTGAGGGGAAAAAGGGAATTTTTGAGGGCAATTAGGAATTTCTGAGGAAAAATGGGAAAGTTGGGTTTTTTGGGATCCTGAGTTGGATTTTGGGGATGAATTTTTGAGATTTTGGGATGAATTTTTGGGGATTTTGACGTTTCCACCCCAATTTTTTTGGGGAATTTTGGCCTCTTTGGGGGTTTTTGGGGCTCTGAAATCAAATTTTAGGGTGAATTTTTGGGATTTTGAGTAAAATTTGGGATTTTGATGAATTTTGGGGTTTCAAACTTTGAATTTCTTCATTTTTAACTCCAATTTTCACCATTTTTTGTGCGATTTTGACGTTTTTACCCCATTTTTTGGGGGAATTTTGGGCTCTTTGGGGGTTTTTGATGCTCTGAAATCAAATTTTGGGGTGAATTTTGAAGATTTTGGTGGGTTTTTTTGTTTTTTTAGGAGCTGGAGGCCATCAAGGCCCGGGTGAGGGAGATGGAGGAGGAGGCGGAGAAACTCAAAGAGCTGCAGAATGAGGTGGAGAAACAGATGAATATGAGCCCTCCACCGGGAAATGGTGAGCAAAAAACCCAAAAATTAACCCAAAATTAATCTAAAATATGAAAAAAACACCCCCAGAAACCCCAGAAGCAGAAAAACCCCCGTTAAAATAGGAGGAAATATGGAAAATTGGCAAAAAAATGGAAAAAATTTTTAAAAATTGGCTCAAAATGGTCCAAAATTGGCTCAAAATGGTCCAAAATTGGCTCAAAATGGTCCAAAATGGGAAAAAAAATGGGAAAAAAGCCAAAAATTGGAAAAAAATGTCTCAAAATGGCCCAAAATTGGGAAAAATTGAAAAAACTTTAAAAAAAATGGGAAAATAGGGCAAAAATTGAAAAAAAATTGGAAAAAAGGCCAAAAATTGAAAAAAAAGTGGAAAAAATTGGGGAAAATGGTCCAAAGTTGGAAAAAAAATTGCTCCAATAGGAAAAAATTGACCCAAAATGGAGAAAAATGGCCCAAAATTGAAAAAAAATTGGATCAAAATTGAAGAAGAATTCATCAGAATTGAGAAAAAATGGCCCAAAATTGGGGGAAAAAAGGCTGAATTTGGTTGAAAAATCCTAAAATTGGTAAAAAAATTCCCAAATTTTGTTTAAAATTCCCCATTTTTATATTTTTTTTAAAAATTTTTTTCTATTTTTTCAGCTGGCCCAGTAATCATGTCCCTGGAGGAGAAAATGGAGGCCGACGCTCGCTCCATCTACGTGGGAAATGTGAGGAAAAATAACCCAAAAATAACTCAAAAATTCCTCAAAATATTCCTGAAATATTCCTGAAAAATTCACAAAGATTTAGGAAAAAAATTCCAGAAAAATTGGAAAAAAATCCCCCCAAAAATAACAAAAAAATGGCTCAAAAAGGCTCAAATATGGCCCAAAAATATTCCCAAAAATTCCTCCAAAAACCCGCCAAAGAATTCCCAAAAAATTCCTAAAAATCCTCCAACGTCCCAAGAAAGAAATAAATCGGAAAAAAACTTTAAAATTCCTAAAATTATTTTGAAAAATAGGGAAAAAAACCAGGAAAACAAAAGCGGAAAAATCGCGAAAAAAACCCGAAAAAAATGGGAAAAAATTCCCAAAAAATTTCCAATAACTCCTAAAATAGAAATTTGATGTTTTTATGATAATTTGGGGTTAATTTAATTTATTTTTGATTATTTTTTCAGGTGGATTACGGCGCCACGGCCGAGGAGTTGGAGGCGCATTTCCACGGCTGCGGCTCCGTCAACCGCGTCACCATCCTGTGTGACAAATACAGCGGCCACCCCAAAGGGTAAAACATGCTAATTTATGCTAATTTATGTTAATTTATTATAGCTTATAATAATTAAGGTTTAGGACACAAAAATACCCGATTTTCCCCCATTTTTCCCCGATTTTTGGGGATTTCTTTTCCATTTTTCACCAATTTTTTACCGATTTTTGCCTTATTCTTTTGCCATTTTTTGGGTGACTTTTTAGTGATTTTTCCTCAATTTTTTGGTATTTTTTAGTAATTTTTTAAAATATTTTTTAGTAATTTTTCTCCGAATTTTTTTTGTACTTTTTAGCAATTTTTCCCCAATTTTTGGGAGATTTTTGTAACGATTTCTCCCTGATTTTTTAGGGCTTTTTCCCCAATTTTTCCTTAATTTTTCCCCATTTTTCCCAAATTTTTCCCCAATTTTTCCCTGATTTTCCCCCAATTTTTTCCAAATTTTCCCCCATTTTCCCCCCATTTTTTCCCAATTTTCCCCATTTTTGCCCAATTTTCCCCCGAATTTCCTCCCCCCAACCGTCATTAACCCCTCCCACCCATTTTCCATTTTTGGGGGTGAAAAATCCAAATTTTGAGTCAAAAAAACCAAATTTTGGGTGCAAATCCCCAAATTTTGGGTTGAAAAATCCAAATTTTGGGTCAAAAAACTCCAAGAATTTGAGAGAAAATTCTCAATTTTTGGGGCAAAACCCCCAAATTTTGGGGTGAAAATCCTCAATTTTGTGTTGAGTAAACCAAATTTTGGGGTGAAAAATCCAAATTTTGGGTCAAAAATTCCAAATTTTGGGTGGAAAATCCCGAATTTTGTGTTTTTCAGGTTTGCCTACATCGAATTCTCAGATAAGGAATCGGTGCGGACGTCGATGGCGTTGGACGAGTCGCTCTTCAGAGGGAGACAGATCAAGGTCAGGACACAAAAATTCCCAAAAATTTCCCAAAATTTTATCTATTTTCCACAAATTCGCAATTTTTCCCAAATTTTCCCCGATTTTCAGGAATTTTTCCCCATTTTTTAGCGATTTTTTTGGTGATTTTTGGCCATTTCTTTGTGATTTTTCCTTTAATTTTTTCCCAAAATTCTCCAAAATTTCTCCAAGTTTTTCCTGAAATTTTCCCAAATTTCTCCCAAATTTTTCCTGATTTCTCCAAATTTTTCCTTTATTGTCCCAAATTTTCCACTGATTTTTTTCTCCATTTCTGCCCCATTTTCCCCCAAAATTTTTGCCATTTTTTTAACCAATTTTGGTCAAATTTTCCCCAATTTTCATCAAATTTTCGCTGATTTTCCCAAAATTTTCCCCATTTTTTCCCCAATTTTCCCAAATTCCCCATTTCTCACCCCAATTTTCCCTCCAGGTGATCCCCAAGTGATTTTTTTCACTTTCTCCTCCAGATTTTCCCCATTTTCCCCGATTTTTGTCAAATTTTGACTGATTTTCATCAAATTTTCACCGATTTTCCCCAAATTTTCAAGATTTCTCCCCCAATTCTCCCAAATTTTCCATTTTTCACCCCAAAATTCCAAATTTCATCCAAGTCAAGTTTTTAACTCAAATTTCTTCTCATTTATCCCTTTTTTCCTCGTTTTTTCTTCATATTTTGCTCATTTTTCCTCCTATTTTTGTCATTTTTTCACCGATTTTCACCATTTTTTCACCGTTTTTCCCCACTTTTCTTTCCCAATTTTCCCAAATTCCCCATTTTTCACCCCATTTTCCCCTCTCCAGGTGATCCCCAAGAGGACGAACCGGCCCGGGATCAGCAGCACCGACCGCGGGTTCCCCCGGGGCCGATTCCGGGGGCGGGGCCAGGGCGGCTTTGGCTCCGCCCGCTCGCGCTTCTACAGCGGCTACGCCCGGCCCCGGGGGCGGGGATACAGGTAAATTAAAAATTTGGGCTTAATTCATGAGATTTTGGGTCAATTTGTATTTTTTTCCAATTTTTTGGGGGTTTTTTCCGCGAGTTTTTAGAGCGAAATTCGCGGGTTTTGCGCCATTTTTTGCGTTTTCCAGGTGAGTTTCGCGAATTTTTTTGGGAGTTTTTGGAAGTTTTTTTTTAATTTTTAGGATTTGGGATCAATTTTTAGGAATTTTTGAGTATTTTGGGTTTTTTTAGAGGTTTTTTTGGGTCATTTTCGGGTTTTTTTGGGACTTCTTTTGACGCATTTTTAAGGCACAATTTTTCTTCTCCAGGTGAGTTTTTGAACAGTTCCAAATGGGATTTTGGGAATTTTTTTTGGGATTTTTTGGGATTTTGTAGGAAATTTTAGAAATTTTTAGGATTGAGGATGGATTTTGGGAATTTTCAAAAATTTTTGGGATTTTTTGGGGTCATTTTTGGGTGATTTTAAGGCGATTTTGGCTCTTTTTCTTGAGCATTTTTATCACCAATTTTGCCTTTTCCAGGTGAGTTTTGGGTCGATTCCGCAAATTTTTGGGACCAATTTTTGGAGCTTTTTGGGATTTTTTCCCAATTTTTTAGGAAATTTTGGGAATATTCAGGATTTGGGATGGATTTTTTGGGGAATTTTGGGAATTTTTGGGTGATTTTGGGCGGGTTTAGGGCGTGGTTCAGGGGTGGGCGGGGCCGATTCCGGGGGCGGGGCCAGGGCGGCTTTGGCTCCGCCCGCTCGCGCTTCTACAGCGGCTACGCCCGGCCCCGGGGGCGGGGATACAGGTGAGACACAAATTTGGGGTGAATTTGGGCCATTTTGGTAAAATTTGGATTTTTTTCAGAATTTTTTTTGCTTTTTTTTGGGCGATTTTAGACCAAAATTTGCGTTTTTTGCGCCATTTTTTGCCTTTTCCAGGTGAGTTTTCGGTTGGTTTTGGGATTTTTTTTTCCAATTTCTAGGATTTTTTTGGGAATTTTTGGGGTTTTTTAAGAATTTTGGGTGTTTTGGGTTTTTTTTGGGTCATTTTAGGATTTTTTCGCGGCTTTTTTTCACACGTTTTTAAGGCATGATTTTCGTTCTTCGGGAGACAATTTGAGACCCAATTTAGGATTTTTTTGGGGAAATTTTTTTTGAATTTTAGGAACTTTTAGGATTTCGGATTAATTTTGGGAATTTTGGGATTTTTTGGGGATTTTTTGGGGTATTTTTGGGTGATTTTGGGCGGGTTGAGGGCGTGGTTGGGGGTAGGCGGGGCCGATTCCGGGGGCGGGGCCAGGGCGGCTTTGGCTCCACCCACTCGCGCTTCTACAGCGGCTACGCCCGGCCCCGGGGGCGGGGATACAGGTGAGACCCCAAAAATTAACATTTTGGCACATTTTGGGTCATTTTTGGGTTTTTTCCTGTTTTTTTCCGCGTGTTTTTAGAGCGAAATTTGACGTTTTCGCGCCATTTTTTGTGTTTCTCAAATGAGTTTCAGGCATTTCCAGGTGGGATTTTTTGGGGATATTTTTGGGAGATTTTTTGGATATTTTAGGACATTTTGGCGTTTGGGATCGATTTTTGGGAATTTTGGGGTTTTTTTGGGTGAATTTTGGGCGGTTTTGGCTTTTTTCGCGGATTTTTTTGAGACCGTTTTGAGAGCGCGTTTTCGGTTTTTCAGGTGAGTTTTCGGTTCATTTTTAGGACTTTTTCTAATTTTTTTTGAGGTTTCTGGGAATTTTTAGGATTTGGGATGGATTTTGTGTGATTTTCAGGTGTTTTGGGGTTTTTTTGGGGGGTTTTTTGGGGTTTTTTTTGCGAGTTTTTAGAGCAAAATTTGCCGTTTTTGCGCCATTTTTTACATTTTCCAGGTGAGTTTTCGGTTGATTTTTAGAATTTTTTCCAATTTTTTTTGAGGTTTTTAAAGTTTTTTGGGTATTTTTAGGATTTGAGGCAAATTTTGGGTGTTTTGGGATTTTTTTTGGGCCATTTTTGGCTGATTTTTGGGTGATTTTTGGATTTTTCCGCAACTTTTTTTGACGCGTTTTTAAGGCGCGATTTTCATCCTCCAGCTGAGTTTTTGTGACCAATTTTCGGGACTTTTTTGGGATTTTTTCCCAAATTTTTACGAAATTTTAGAAATTTTTAGGATTGAGGATGGATTTTGGGAATTTTCAGAATTTTTTGGGATTTTTTGGGGTGAATTTTGGGTGATTTTAAGGCGATTTTGGGTTCTTTTTCGCGACATTTTCAGCGCTAATTTTGCGTTTCCCAGGTGAGTTTTGGGTCAATTTCAGGAATTTTTGGGACCAATTTTTTGAATTTTTTGGGATTTGGGAATTTCTGGATTTTTTTAGTACAATTTTGGGGATTTTCAGGCGTTTTTGGGTCAATTTTGACCATTTTGGGTCAACTTTTACTTTTGACCAATTTTGGTCCATTTTGGGTCAATTTTGGGTCAATTTCAACCATTTTGGGCCAATTTTGGTCAATTTCAGTCAATTTTGGTCAATTTTAAACAATTTTGGGTCAATTTTTATCAATTTTGGGTCATTTTTGGTCAATTTTGGGTCAATTTTGCCAATTCTGGGTAAATTTGGGTCTAATTTGGGTGAATTTTCTTCATTTTGGTCAATTTTGATCATTCTGGGTCAATTTCGAGTCAATTTCAACCATTTTGGGCCAATTTTGGTCAATTTTGGGTGAATTTTCTTAATTTTGGTCAATTCTGGGTGAATTTTCTTAATTTTGGTCAATTCTGGGTCAATTTCGGGTGAATTTTGACCATTTTGGGTCAATTTTGACCATTTTTTGGTTCAATTTTTTCCAATTTTCTTAATTTTGGTCAATTTGGGTCCATTCTGGGTTAATTTTGGGTCAATTTTCATGAATTTTGGGTCAATTTTAACGTTTTTTATGAATTTTTTCCATTTTTTCCCGATTTTCTGTAATTTCTCCCCGTTTTCTCCGCAGGGGCCGATCCCGCGCCACCTCCTGGTATTCCCCGTACTAAAAACCACCAAAAATCCTCAAAAAACCCCAAAAAAACCCCAAAAAATCCCTTTTCCCCCC
>NW_026625286.1:0-5881 GCF_030028575.1 Malurus melanocephalus | reverse complement strand
CAAATCCCATCCCATTTTCCCCCAAAATCCCCCAAATCCCATTGTTTTTCTCCCAAAATCCCCCAAAATCCCATCTTTTTGGCCAAAAATCCCAAAAAAATCCCCAAATTCCCATGGGGTGTGTGGGGTTTGGGACTGCGGAGCTGCGAGCGCTCCCTGGGGCTGCTGCACCCACAAATCGTCACCAACACCCTGCTGGAAAATCCCCTGCCTCTCGACAGGTAAATTTTGTTTCTAAAGAAATCCCCAAAATTAAAAAAATTTTAAAAAAAATCCCCCAAATCCCATCATTTTTAGCCATTTTCCCAAAAATCCCGATTGTTTTGGCCCCAAATCTCAAAAATCCCATCCTTTTATTGTGAAAATCTGTCCCTTTTCCACCAAAATCCCACAAATCCCATTCTTTTCACCCTAAATCCCATTGATTTTCCCAAAATCCCACAAATCCCATCCCTTTCTCTTGAAATCCCCAAAATCCCATCATTTCCAGCCCTTTTTTCCCAAAAATCCCGGTTGTTTTTTTTCCCAAAATGTTTTCTTTTTCCTGAATCCCCAATTTTTTTCCCCAAATCCCCTTTTTTCCCCAAAAATCCCATTTTTCTCCCAAATCCCCCAAAATCCCAATTTTTTTCCCAAAATCCCAATTTTTTTTCCTAAAAATCCCAAATTTTTTTCCCCAAATGTCATTTTTTCCCTCCAAAATCCCCATTTTTTTCCCATAAAATCCCCATTTTTTTTCCCTTTCAATTCCCATTTTTTCCCATATAATCGGATTTATTTTTTTCTAAAATCCCCATTTTTCCCCCTAAAATCCTCATTTTTTTCCTAAAATCCCCATTTTTTTCCTAAAATTGCCTAAAATCTCCATTTTTTCCCCCAAATTTTCCCAAAATCCCATTTTTTCCCCAAAATTCCCAATTTTTCCCCCCCCAGCCCCTCGTGTTTGATGTGGTGCTCTCTGGGCTCGGATCCATCACTGACCCCACAAATCCCATTGTTTATTCCCCCAAATCCCAATTTTTTTCTCTAAAATCTCCACTTTTTTCCCAAATATCCCATTTTTTCCCCAAAATCCCATTTTTTCCTCCAAAAATCCCAAATTCTTTTTCTGAAATTCCCTATTTTTCTCACCAAAATCCCTTCTTTCCCAAAAATCCCATTTTCCCCCAAATCCCCCAAATCCTAATTTTTTTTTCCCAAATTCCCATTTTTTCCCTAAAAATCCCAATTTTTTCCCATTAAATCCCGTTTTTTCCCAAATCCCCCCAAATCCCATTTTTTCCCTCTAAAATCCCATTTTTTTCTCTAATATCCCATCTTTTTTCTCCAAAATCCCCATTTTTTCCCTCTAAAATCCCCACTTTTTCCCTCCAAAATCCCCATTTTTTTCCTGAAATCCCCATTTTTTCCCCCAAAATTTTCTAAAAATCCCAATTTTTTTCCCAAATTTTCCCAAATTCCCATTTTTTCCCAATATTTTTCCCCCCATCCCCTCGTGTTTGATGTGGCGCTCTCTGGGCTCGGATTCGCCCCTGACTCCCCAAATCCCATTGTTTATTCCCCCAAATCCCAATTTTTTTCTCTAAAATCTTCACTTTTTTCCCAAATATCCGAATTTTTTCCCAAAATCCCATTTTTTCCTCCAAAAATCCCAATTTTTTTTCTGAAATTCCCTATTTTTCTCACCAAAATCCCTTCTTTCCCAAAAATCCCATTTTCCCCCAAATCCCCCAAATCCTAATTTTTTTTCCCCAAATTCCCGATTTTGTTCCCTAAAAATCCCAATTTTTTTTCCCCAAATGTCATTTTTTCCCTCCAAAATCCCCATTTTTTTCCCATAAAATCCCTATTTTTTTTCCCTTTCAATTCCCATTTTTTCCCATAAAATCCCATTTATTTTTTTCTAAAATCCCCATTTTTCCCCCTAAAATCCTCATTTTTTTTCCTAAAATCCCCATTTTTTTTCCTAAAATTGCCTAAAATCTCCATTTTTTCCCCCAAATTTTCCCAAAATCCCGATTTTTTTCCCAAAATTCCCATTTTTTTCCCATTTTTCCCTCTCCCAGCCCCTCGTGTTTGATGTGGCGCTCTCTGGGCTCGGATCCGTCGCTGACCCCACAATTCCCATTGTTTTTTCCCATTTTTGCCCCCAAAATCTCCATTTTTTTTCCTAAAATCCCCATTTTTTTCCCAAATATCCCAATTTTTTTTCCCTAAAATCCCATTTTTTCCTCCAAAATCCCATTTTTTTTCCCAAAAATCCCAGTATTTTATCCCCCAAAATCCCAACCTTTTTCACAAAATCCGAAATTTTTTCCCCGTTTTTTACCCCTAAAACCCCATTTTTTTCCCAAAATCCCTTTTTTTCCCCCTAATTTTTCCAAAATCCCATTTTTTTCCCAAAATTCCTGATTTTTTCCCCCTCCCAGCCCCTCATGTTTGATGTGGCGCTCTCTGGGCTCGGATCCGTCGCTGACTCCCCAAATCCTGGAGCTGCTCCTGGAAAAGCTGAGCTGCGAAATTCCCTACAAAGAGCGGAAATTCGGGATCGCCGCGGGGCCCTCGGAGCGCACGGCCACGCCCCTCACCCTGGCCGTGAGTATTCCCAAAAAATTCATGGAATTCCCCAAAAAAAAATTCCTGGAAAAGTCCTCGAATTACCAAAAAAAATCGGCAAAAAATACCTGGAATTCCAAAAAAAATTCCCAGAAAATTCCTGGAATTATCAAAAAAATTCCCCAAAAAATTCCCAAAAAAATTCCCCAAAAAAACCCCAGAATTCCCCAAAAAAAATCCCCCCAAAATTCCCAGAATTCCCAAAAAAAATTGCCCAAAAAATTCCCAGAATTCCCAAAAAAAATTCCCCCAAAAATTCTCAGAATTCACAAAAAAGATCCTGGAAAAATTCCCAGAATTCACAAAAAAGGTCCCAAAAAATTCCAAAATTCAAAAAAAAAATTCCCAAAAAAAACCTGGAATTCACAAAAAAGTTCCTGGAAAAATTCCAGAATTATCAAAGAAATTCCAAAAAAATTCCCAGAATTCAAAAGAAGTTCCCCAAAAATTCCTGAAATTCCCCCCAAAAACTCCCAATAATTTAAAAAAAGTTCTCAAAAAAATTACCAAAAATTCCCCAAAAATTAAAAAAAAATTTTAAAAAAATTCAAAAAAATCCCCCCAAAATTCCCAGAAATCTCAAAATAATTCCAAAAAAAAATTCCCAAAAATTTCCTGGAATTATAAAAAAAAATTCTAAAAAAAATTCCCCAAAAAAATTTCCGGAAAATTCCTGGAATTATCAAAAAAATTCCCAAAAAATTCCTAGAATTACCAAAAAAAATTCCCCAAAAAAAGCCCAGAATTCCCAAAAAAGTTCCCCAAAAATTCCTCAAATTCCCCAAAAAAATTCCCAAAAATTTAAAAAAAAAGTTCTCGAGAAATTAAAAAAAAATCCAGAAAATTTAAAAAAAAAATCAAAAAAAGCCCCCAAAACTTCCCAGAATTCTCCTAATAAACTCCCAAAAATTTTTAAACGAAGTTCTCCGAAAAATTCCCAAAAAATTCTCAAAAAATTCCCCAGAAATTCCCACGAAATTCCCAAGAAATTCCTAGAAATTCCCAAGAAATTCCTAGAAATTCCCAAGAAATTCTCCAGAAATTTCCACATTCCAAGAAATCCCTCAGAAATTCCCCAGAATTTCCCGAGAAATTCCTGGAAATTCCCAAGAAATCCCGAGAAATTCCCAGAATTCCCACTCAGATGCCCGGGATATTCCCATGGATTTCCAGGTCATTCCCATGGATTCCCGGGATTTTCCTGGGAAATTCCTGTGGATCCCTGGGAATTCCTGGGATATTCACATGGATTTCTGGTCCATTCCCATGGATTCCCAGGATATTCCCGGGGTTTTCCCATGGATTTCTGTGCCATCCCCTGGGATTCCCAGGATATTCCCAGGATATTCCCGGTCCATTCCCGTGGATTCCCAGGGTATTCCCAGGATATTCCCAGGATATTCCCAGACTATTCCCATGGATTCCCAGGATATTCCCAGAATATTCCCAGGATATTCCCATGGACTCCGGGTCCGTTCCCGGGATATTCCCATGGACTCCCGGTCCGTTCCCGTGGATTCCCAGGATATTCCTGGGATATTCCCGTGGATTCCCGGGCCATTCCCATGGATTCCCAGGATATTCCCGGGATATTCTCATGATATTCCCATGGACTCCCATGGATTCCTGGTCCATTCCCGTGGATTCCCAGGATATTCCTGAGATACTCCCGGGATATTCCTGTGGATTCCCGGAGATTCCCATGGATTCCTGGGAGATTCCTGCTGATTCCTGGGTGATTTCTGTGGATTCTCAGGATATTCGCACACATTCCTGGGATATTCCCAGGCCATTCCCATGGATTTCCATGGATTCCCATGGATTCCAGTGATTCCCAGGCCATTCCCATGGATTCCCGTGGATTCCCGTGCATTCCTCTGTGTTCCCAGGCCATTCCCGTGGATTCCCAGGATATTCCTGGTCCATTCCTGTGGATTCCTGGAATATTCCCGTGGATTCCCGGTCCATTCCTGTGCATTCCCAGGATATTCCTGTGCATTCCCAGGATATTCCCGTGATATTCCCATGGATTCCCAGTCCATTCCCAGGCATTCCCAGGATATTCCCAGGCATTCCCAGGATATTCCTGGAGATTCCTGGAGATTCCCGTGGATTCCCGGGCCATTCCCGTGCATTCCCAGGATATTCTGAGGATATTCTGAGGATATTCCCATGGATTCCTGGTCCATCCCTGTGGATTCCCAGGATATTCCTGGCCATTCCCAGGATATTCCCGTGATATTCCCATGGATTCCCGCCCATTCCCGTGTATTCCCATGATATTCCCAGGATATTCCCATGGATTCCCAGGCCATTCCCATAGATTCCCATGATTTCCTAGGATATTTCCACGATATTCCCGGGATATTCTCTTGGATTCCCAGGATATTTCTATGGATATTCTCAGGATATTCCCGGGATATTCCCATGGATTCCCAGTCCATTCCCGTGGATTCCCAGGATATTCCTGGAGATTCCCGTGGATTCCCGGGCCATTCCCGTGCATTCCCAGGATATTCCGAGGATATTCCCAGGATATCCCCATGGATTCCTTGTCCATCCCTGTGGATTCCCAGGATATTCCCGGGATATTCCTGGGATATTCCCATGGATTCCCAGGTTATTCCCAGGATATTCCCCAGATATTCCCATGGATTCCTGGGCCCTTCCCATGGATTCCCAGGGTATTCCCGGATTATTCTCATGTATTCCTAGTCCATTCCCATGGATTCCCAGGATATTCCCATAGATTCCCAGGATATTCCTGTGATATTCCCGTGGATTACCGGGATATTCCCAGGAAATTCCCATGGATGGGTTCCCGGGATATTCCCGTGGTTTCCCGGGATATTCCCAGACTGTTCCTGTGGTTTTCCAGTCCATTCCCATGAATTCCTGGGATATTTCTGGGATATTCCTGTGCATTCCCAGGATATTGCCAGGCCATTCCCATGCATTCCTAGGATATTCCTGGAGATTCCTGGGGTTTCCCAGGATATTTCTGTGACATTCCTGTGGATTCCTGTGCATTCCCATGGATTCCCAGGCCATTCCCGCGAATTCCTGTGGATTTCTGGGCCATTCCCATGGATTCCCATGGATTCTTGTGGATTCCCGTGGATTTTCCCATGGATTCCCATGGATATTCCCATGGATCCCCACTGATTCCCAGGACATTCCCATGGATTCCCAAGCTGTTCCCATGGATTCCTGGGATATTCCAATGGATTCCTGGCCATTCCCGTGGATTCCCAGGATATTCCCA
>NW_026625285.1:13721-14673 GCF_030028575.1 Malurus melanocephalus | reverse complement strand
GGAGACACCCCTAGGACTTCTCACAGCAGCCATCTTTGTGGTTTCTTGATCCCCATC
Source organism: Malurus melanocephalus (assembly GCF_030028575.1). Classification (NCBI taxonomy): domain Eukaryota; kingdom Metazoa; phylum Chordata; class Aves; order Passeriformes; family Maluridae; genus Malurus; species Malurus melanocephalus. The sequence goes on along the minus strand of NW_026625285.1, from coordinate 14,616 downwards.
CCCCACCACCAGAAACTGGACCAAGCAAAACCATGACACTAAATCATACCAGAGGTTAACCAGCTGACAGATCTCCAAGTGGTAACCTCTCATTTCTCCTTCTAGCTTTAGTTTCAGCCTGCATCTTGTACCTCTGACAACCTTAAGCCAAAAATGGGCTGACCCAAATCCTCTTGTAACAGCTACAAAGGAGTTTAAATCAGCTCTTCTTTGACACCAGGGACCAGAGACTTTCCTGTGCTGTGCTGTTAGAACCATGTTTAGCACATGCCCTTCAAAAGGGAAAATGATTTAAGGTGGTTCTCATCGTGGTTGTGTGTAAATTACTTGTGGAATGGTGTTTGTATTCATGAAATGCTGTAATGAGGGAAAGCTCTGCACAGCAGACACAGCTCCCCTTGGTCTGGGAGGAAGCAATGKGAGGAAATGAATGATGGAGCAGCAAGAGCTGAGCCCCACAGCTCTGCAAATCTTTCCAGCAAGGCAGCTCTGTGGGTCAGTGTTTAAATATGAATTAGTGTTAGCAGCAGAGCCCTGGCCAGCCATGACTCAGCCATTGTGTTCTTCATGGTTTATGAACTCACCTACTTTCAGTGTTTATTTAGATTTTCATTAAAAAGCAAAACCAAACAAACCCCAAACAAACTGGGAGCAACCTAATCCCTCATGATTAAAACTTCCTTACTGGCTTCGTGAGAAGCAGTCAGTGACTGAGCCTCGTTGGATCATGGCCTTTTTTGCCTTAGGTTTTTTCAGATGCAGGCTCTGCATTCATTCAAGAGTTTGTCTTTTTGAGCCCACATTTAATGCTGACCCTTGTTTGCTCAGTGAGGTGGTTTTAACTCAGACATGCAAAGGGTAGAMTACAAATCCTTCCACAAATTGATTTCCTGTA
>NW_026625285.1:10485-12008 GCF_030028575.1 Malurus melanocephalus | reverse complement strand
GAGAGTAAGAGAAGGTAAAACACAATTGCTGCTATGAAATGGCAAAACTTTATGAAGTCAGAATGAATGGCATGATTTTTATGTCTGCACTTCAGTTTTATAGCTGAAACACTGCCATCCTTGGAAGACAAAGCAATTTGTCATTCTGTTGTCTGTATCAGAATTCACTGCAGCATTTTCCGCTCCCTGTACTGTTAACAGAACCAAGCCTGAGGAAGGAGAAGGACACAGTGAAAATGTCCCTTAATGTTCTCAGGTTTTGGAGTGGAACAGATTAACAACTATCTGCTGTTATAATGATAATACCATTATCTTATGCCTCTTTCCCTCCAAGCTGTTGCTGCAAGGAGTAATCTCAAGTCCTTCTTCTCTGAAAATACAGGAAATCAAAGCCTTGTTTGCAAAACTCACATGAAGGCATCACTTTGTTGAGGTGTTGGCTGTGTCAGTCTGTGGAGCAGGACTGCATTAGCTAGGGCTCAGCAATTCTGCTTTATCTTGAACAACCTTCCATGCAGTGCTGGTGTGTGTTTTCTACGAAGGGTGGTGTCTGTGAAAGGGCAAGAGGAATGGGTAAAACTTTCAGTGTGTTTATCTGTGGAACAGAGGTATTCCTGCTCTGCAACAGTGCCAGGGAGAAATTATCTCTGAGGAGAGATAATCTCACAGGACTGGGCCTGCCGTGGGAATGAACACATGCTTAAGAGGATTTTTAAGGGAAGGGAAACAGCAATGAATTTGTCATAAATCCCTATCTGTGGACAGAAATCCAAACTCAAGCTGCCCTCTGGACAGCAGAAAGTGAGGAAATACCGAGCAGAAGAGGTGGAGAAGGTGTCAGAAGCCATGCAGTGAGAGCAGTTTTTTGAGGTGGTAGGAGAAAAGCAGGATCTAATGAGTGGAGATGATTTTCAGGGATGCAAAGTGGAAAGTTTGGTGGAGGGAGCTGAGGAGGTTTTTGCAGCCTGAGCAGCATCAGCAGTTGGCTGTGGGACAGGACAGACTGTGACTGCAGGGACAGACAGCCTSTCCATTCAGCATTGGTTCCTCACTCTGGGGTACCCTACAGGGCTGTTGTTGCTACAGGGTTGTTGTTGATGCTKTTTTTCCCTCACAGRAATGTTTGTCCATATACTGCTGTAGCTTTTCCCTTGTGCATTTTATAAACAATTTGCAGACTAAGGGCATTTAACACCGAATTTACTCATGCACAGGTCCCTTGGCCCTGCTGCTGTGGAGCTGTGTTGCATTTTATAAACTACCTGTGTGAGCTGAACACTGCATTTTGTGGCAAAAATCAAACCCCCAGGTCTCAGGAAAACAGCACTCCAATGCACTCCTCAGATTTTTTGGGTTTCTGACTGTCTCCTTTGCAAAACTAGATCCTACAGTTTTTTAGGGGCAGTCAAATTTCCAGCTGACAACCTTCTGCTTAGGTACAGTTGTTTCTAAGTGTCCAGAGTGGCCTGGAGATCTGTCCCAAAAGGTCACTCAGGAGCAGCCAGCCTGCACACCTCTGAGTG
>NW_026625285.1:6344-8740 GCF_030028575.1 Malurus melanocephalus | reverse complement strand
GTCATTCCCTGAGCTCTTTTTTATTGCTCTGCAAGAACTGTTCCCAGCAGAGCCACTCTCAGGGGGATGCAGGTGGAGGAAATCTCCTCGTTGATCTGTAGATTTCTGTGTTATTCATGACACTGATGCCTTTTTAAACCTAGAAATGAAACTCAAGATGATTTTAGTATAGGAGGGAATATAAGAGTGGGTTTTTATTGGAGCTCCAGGGGCACTCATGGAAGAATTTCTACAAAAGCCCACCCACAGTTTGATAGGTTTTAGTAAATTAGCATAATTGGCAAAAAACACCAGTTAGGAGAACAAGTGGTGATGCAAGTAATGCAATTCCCCCCCAGGTCAAGCTCTTTCTCTGGAGTTTCTCAGCCTCAGTCCCAGCTGTCCTTGCTGATGAAAATGTGTCTCACAGACCTTGTTCTCAGCCTTGGTTCCCAGGAAGGACCAGGATAGGACAGGGATCTTGTGGTCCCCAGGGCTTGGAGCTCTGGAATGTGTTTTGTCTTCCTGTTTAGGTAAAGGACATGGAAAACTATTGGGAAGACTAGCTACGAATGCACTAGCTACAAAGCTCCAAATATATGGGTAAAGAATACAGGGAATGTATAAAAGAAAAAAGGCAAAAATCATTCCAGCATCTATGTATTCAGCTGAGAAGGACAGAAGATCCCTCCTCAGGTTAAACTGCCCCTCATTCCCAATTTTCCAAAGCCCTCCAGTCCCAGTGTGAAAGCAGCTCTTGCCAGAGCAGCACAGCTGCCAGGGATTTGGAAGAAGGTGTCCTGTCATCAAACAGGGTTAATGAAATTTTATTTCCTGCCTGGACCTCTCTTGAAGCTGGCAGCACAGCAAATCATCCAGACAAGCCTTTCTTGGGTTTGTTTTCAGTATTTAAGGGCTGTGAGACATGGAGRGGATGATGTACAGCTGTTCCCATCTGGGAGGAGCTTCTGTTGAGTTTGACTTTCACATCCTGGGTGATTCATCACCTCAGTAAATCTTCCTAAAACTAAATTTTCCTAAAACTGGATGGAAAGCAAGAGGCAGGCAGGCCTTCACCTCTCATTATTGCTTCAGCACGACAGAGAGAAGGAAGGAAAAGACAAAGCCTGAGCTCCTTTCAGGCAGTGGTAGGGAGGGCTTAATTGTTTTGTTGTGTTGGAGTCTACCAAATACCCAATTTCTCCATGGGTGTGAGCTCTTTGAGACCAGATTCACTCTCAGGAGGACAGGAACTGGAGATTTCTGGACAGGTACACCTTATCAAGTAGTAACTCATTAAAAAGAAACAGTTCTGTACCAAAGTTTGCTGTTCCAGCACAGCCCAGCCTGTGAGTCACAAAGAACCAGCACAAAAAACCCCACAAGGATCTCTGACAGCCCCTTTGGGTCTCTTCCAGCCTGTTTGGCTGCAATGCTGCTGCTGAGGTCCTACTAACTTAGGACTGGGAAAATATTATTGAAATGGGTGTTTTTTTAAGCCTTGGACAGAGCCAAGAGCACCCAAAAGGGCAGCGATCTCTGGGGAAAAGTGGGCTGAAATTAAATCTGCTTGATGCTCTTGGACAATCTTCTCTTTTCCAAATACTGTGGGACAGAAGGGCAGGGTGAGGGTGAGGAACACAAGAAATTCTTGATTATGAAGACTTTAATTCTTGGTTATGAAGACTTTATCAAGTCTGAAAGAGAACATTTGGACAAAACAGGATTTTGTCTGCTGAAAGATGCAGAGAAACTGAAAGAACATCTGGAGAAAGTATAGATTTGGCATTAAGCTCTGATCTTTTTGTGTCAGTGACATCTCTTTTAGAGTAAGAGCAGCCAAATATGAAAAAGGTGTCATGGACTGGGTCAAGAAGTGAAGTGATAATGAGAGAATACATGAATAGAAAATTGCTAAAACACGCAAAGCTCAGACAGATTCATCTGTTGTGGCTGGATCCCATATAGAAGCACTATTGAATTGTTTAACCCCTAATGGGCCAAGGTCACTTATTAAAAATATCTTGAGAGTCAAATCTGCTGCTTTTGGGGCAAAGTAAAAATCCCTAAGTGAGGAAGAAAGGAAAATCATGCTCATTTTCTGGGTAGAAGTGCTTTCTGACAGAGAGAGAGACTTTTCCTATGGTGATGTCCAGGCCAGCAGCATTTCTGTGAGAACATTTCTGGTGTCTCCACTCTCCAGTGGCCTGGAGAGGAAAAGCTGGAAGCTGTACAGCCCTCACATTCTGACTGACACTGCAGTGACCTCTGCAGATGTTAAACCAGTACCTGAACCTCTCTGCTCCTTCTCAGAAATCCAAATAGCTCACTTTGCCCTGGAGACATTACATTAAATACCAGAAACCTGTTTTAAAAACAGAAAATGGGCAAAAGAGAAAAGGGATTTAGAGAGAGTT
>NW_026625285.1:3902-5134 GCF_030028575.1 Malurus melanocephalus | reverse complement strand
TTTAACTGTGTGCTACTAAATGCTTCCCTGATGGTGTTGGGCTGTCAGCTGCAGTTAATAAAAATTTCCCTCTAAGAGCACACTGTGTACAGTAACTTGTGCCAGCTTGGGCCTCTTTATTCTAAAAATCTGTTTTAAAAAAGGGGCCAAATGGAGCAGTCTCCCTCTGAAGAGTCAGTGCATAAAATGGCCAGAGCTAATTTTATTATTCTTTAGCAGAGGAATATAAAGAAGCTGCACTATATAATAAAACAATGTTTTAATTTTTGCAATAACTGAAGGTAGAGGTGCCCAATTACACCTGGTGGCGAGCAGGCACTGGAATGTGCATGTGACAAGTGTGTCTCTCTCACAGCATCACATTTTAAAACAATCTCAAGTAGTAAAAAAATCCACCCAAACTTCATCCCTGATCTGCAGAGACTGCTGCAAGCACTATTTTGTGTTTCAGAAAAGTGTTTATTTATTGCCTAGACAGAAACATTGCCAGGGCCAGACTCCCAGCATGTGGAGCCCATCCCATTTAGACCCTCCTGGAATTTTTCTGGATGGAATTGAGCAGGTCCCACCACAGAAGGCTCTTCTGTCCTGCTGTGTGAGGCTTGCAATAGGCAAGATCTGAGGAAAAGAGGTTGTCCAGGAGGACAAAATCAAACCAGTGATAACAGAACATCCGCTGGAGTGTAAGCAAGAAACAATAGATAAGCACATTTCCATTTCGTGTAAAGAACAAGCAGTTTTGTTACATCATAAACAAATTCTGAAAAGTGGTTCACACAACCTTCCTGTTTCTGTGCACCAATTTCTACTGAAATGATTAAATGAAAATTATGCTCTAACGATTGCAAAATAGCATGCTTACATATCCATACATAGAGGAGGTAAAGTTTTATTAAAAGCTGCTTAAGGAATGCAGTAATTTCACATGGGTTTTGAGAACTATATGTACATTAGGATAAAACCCCAGTGGGATAAAGTTATTCGTTTATTACCATAATTATGCTGAATTTATAACTTATAATAATGTTATGGACAAGTATTTGTAATTAACTATAATGTAGTCCTTTTTTAATACACACGCTTATTTTAAGCAATATATTTTAGTGCTATACCCTTTGTAAAACCGTCAGTTCCCCATAAATTGAGTAGGACTCTGTGTCCTTCCTCAGTTCTGTGACTGCCAGACGTGTGAGCTCTCTCTGTTTTTCTCCTCACACACTGCTCAGGGATCT
>NW_026625285.1:0-2142 GCF_030028575.1 Malurus melanocephalus | reverse complement strand
TTTTGAGGGAAAACCAAAAGCATATGGATGATAGTTTTTTTATTTTTATTTTTAGTGATTTAGCCTAAAAAGATGGCAGCAGAATATAGGAAGCATCTGTACAGCTTTGCTAAGACATCGTGCCTGTGATCCAACGACTAACATCAACATTTTGAAATGAAAGTTTCAAGCCTTGACTGACAATTGATAAAGTCTTCAGATTCCTAACTGATTGTCAAAATGTCTTGCAGCATGTGGTGAAGGAGCAAAATCTGTTAAAAGATCAGCAGATATGGTGTGTTGTAAATAAGCCTTTACAGGAAGAATTTCCAAGTTATTAATGAAATAAAGCTCTGGCCTTAAAGAGAATCCCACTAAGAAGCTGCCCCTAGGAATGAACCAAAGCCCTCAAAATGAACTCAAGGATTTTAGACATCTACACAAATGTCTGCTGAGGAAGCATGCACAGGATGAAGTGGCTTTTTCATGTCAGGTTTCAAACACCTGGATGAAGGAAAATAAATATAACTGGGTAGTTCAAGTCCCAAGAGCTTCCCCAGCAAAGCAGGCCAGGATAATTTTAACTAAAAGTGCTCTTCCTGCAGTCTTTTGTTGTCACCACCACCTCATTACAGGCTCATCTCTGTGATGTCTGTAGTCATTACAAGAACAGGAAGGGCTGAAGAATTTTCTGGAGTCTCAAGCACAGTCAGCTGGCCTTGAGGAAGCAAGAGAGATGGGAGGTGTTCCTCTTGGGCCACCTCGAGAGATGCATTGTCCTGAGGAAAACAGGAATGAGCAAATTACCACCTTGCATTCAGCTCTGTAGTTTCGAGATTTGGGTTAAAAGAGTTCAAATCGAATTTTGGGTGTATTTGCACCTCTGCCAAGTGGTAATCAGGGTGAAACCAGATTGTCCCTGCTTGTGCCTGCTGTTTGGGCTCCCACCTGGACAAAACATCCTCCTCAGGCACAGATGTGAATACACAGGACACCCCTGTGCTGGGTGAGAGCAGCAGAAGGGAAATTACTGCCCTCTGGAAGAATGTGAAAAATAACCACGGCTGCTGTCTCTTTATTGCTGTGTTCTAGGATCTGAGTGCCATTAAGTCAGGCTTTGCTAATTAAATCACCTAAGATCATATGTTTATTGTCCTTTATTAGCAGATAATGGTGCTGGTGATGGTTTCAGCTCCAGCTCCTTCTCTGGCACACAGAGGCTGCTCGGCTTCCAAAAACGCTCGAGTGTGATGGAGGAAAGTCCGTGCATCTTCCCGAGAGAGCTGCTGAGGGAACCTCACAGGGCACAATTTAACCAGTAACAAGATCTTAATAGGAGAAAAATGCTAATTTCAATGTTTCTCAAGCTGTTTTTTTGAAAAGCCAAGGTAATAAACTCTAAGGGGTAGTAAACCAAAAATTTCAGGAGCTCCTTTGCCTTTGGGGGAGAGTTGAGAGCATCACCATTGGTAACTCTGTTCCTTGGRCTTCTAAATTTGAGGTAGCATTTCCAAACTGACCAAAGCAGTCTGTACCAAAGGATCCCTGCCAAGACTGGTTTGTTGGTCAGGCGTCTGTGAGGGTAAAAATATGACAAATATCTCTTTATTTCCCTGCTGTGTGCCATTTGTGGACTCTAAAATGTATCTGCAGCCTTCCTTGTGATACAGGACCTTGTAAATTCCTGTGCTAGTTATGTAGCTTATCAAAATCAGTAAATGACAAGAAATAAAAAGCAATCTATTGCTGCTTTGTGCTACTAATATAAACTATTATAACGTTCAGGAGACGGTATTTTAACTCCTCAGTTATGGCATCATTTCATATCAAACTATCAATTTCATATGTTCTGCCTTTCCAAAGAGGCTTTATAACCTGTGCATTTATCACAAATCACCTTTTTATGTCATTATTCAGCAAATGAAAGCAGTTGTCTTTAGTACCCAACCAACCTTGGAGAATGGAATCAGATAAAAATTAACAACTCTCGACATAATTGTCCTCTGTCAGTCCTTCTTTCCTACACATAATTAATTTGGTYGAATCTTTAACAATGCTGAAGACAACAAATATTTAACTCCATCCTCAGAAGATCTGCCTTTTCCCATCCTCTTTTAGATCTTCTCCAGTCTGGAGATTTTCAGTTTTCCTGGCATCAAGCTT
>NW_026625284.1:13003-14795 GCF_030028575.1 Malurus melanocephalus | reverse complement strand
CGAGGGCAGGAGCGGCAGCGCCGGGCTCTTCGCCAGGCAGGTCCAGAAGCGCTTCAGCCGAGCCCAGGAGAAGGTAGGTGGGCACCCCAAAACTGTCCCTGTGAGAGCTGGGCATCCCAAAACTGCCCCTGTGAGAGCTGGACACCCCAAAACTGTCCCTGTGAGAGCTGGGCACCCCAAAACTGCCCTTGTGTGAATTCAGGCTCTTCCTGGGCATCCTAAAACTGCCTCAATCAGACTCAGGTTCTTCCTGCGCACCCCAAAATGGATCCTGTCAGACCGGGACACCCCAAAACTGCCCCTGTCCAGACTCAGACTCTTCCTGGGCACCCCAAAACTGCCCCTGTCAGAGCTGGACACCCCAAAATTGCCCCTGTCCACATTCGGCCGCTTCCTGGACACCCCAAAACTGTCCCTGTCAGAGCTGAGCATCCCAAAACTGATCCTGTCAGAGCTGGGCACCCCAAAACTGATCCTGTCAGAGCTGGGCATCCCAAAACTGCCCCTGTCCAGATTCAGGCTCTTCCCAGGCATCCCAAAAGTGCCCCTGTCCAGATTCGGCCTCTTCCTGGACACCCCAAAACTGCCTCAGTCAGATTCAGGGTCTTCTTGCACACCCCAAAACTGCCCCTGTCAGAGCTGGACACCCCAAAACTGTCCCTGTGTGGACTCAGCCTCTTCCTGGACACCCCAAAACTGCCCCTGTCAGAGCTGAGCACCTGAAAACTGCCCCCGTCCAGATTCAGGCTCTTCCTGGGCACCCCAAAACCGCCCCTGTGCGGAATCGGCCTCTTCCTGGGCATCTGAAAACTGCCCCTGTCAGATCTGGACACCCCAAAACTGCCCCTGTCCACATTTGTCCGCTTCCTGGACACCCCAAAACTGCCTCAATCAGACTCAGGCTCTTCCTGGACACCCCAAAACTGCCCCTGTGCAGATTCAGGCTCTTCCTGGGCACCCCAAAACTGCCTCAATCAGACTCAGGCTCTTCCTGAGCACCCCAAAACTGCCCCTGTGTGGACTCAGCCTCTTCTCGGAAATCCCAGAACTGTCCTTGTCTGCATTCAGCTTCTTTTGAACACCCCAAAACTGCCCATGTGTGGTCTCAGGCTCTTCCCGGGCATCCCAAAACTGCCCCTGTGAGAGCTGGGAACCCCAAACTGCCCCTGTGTGGAATCAGCCTTTTCCTGAGCACCCCAAAACTGCCCCTGTCAGAGATGGACACCCCAAAACTGCCCATGTGTGGACTCAGCTCTTTCTGAGCACCCCAAAATTGCCCCTGTGCGGCATCAGCCTCTTCCTGGACACCCCAAAACTGCCCCACCCAGTCCAGCCTCACCGCGCTCCTTCAGCCTCAGGCCCTCCTCATCCTCCTCACGGTGTCCCCTGTGCCCCACAGTCGGGGCTCGGGGTGTTTTGGGGTGCACCCACAGGGTTTAGGGTGGGGGGGGATGCGTTTACACCCAAAAATTCACCGTTTTCCTCAAMAAAATAATAGYGCTGGGGGACTCAYCAAAATGTTGCATTTCCACCCAAAATCCCAGCTTTGGCTGGGTTTGTCCTTCTTTCCCGCGGGGCGGCCCGAACGGCACCGCCCGGCACCTTTGGGTGCTCGGAGGGCGGGGATTTTGGGTTTTTTTGGGGTTTTTTGGGTCAGCGCCATTGTTTCTCCGAGGTTTTGGACGGTGACATCTCCCAAAAATGTCACTTTGGCTTCTCCGATTTTGGGGTTTTTCCACCCGAAACGCCCTGCAGGGGTTCTGGGGGGGCTGTGGGGTGATTTTGGGGTCCC
>NW_026625284.1:11256-12283 GCF_030028575.1 Malurus melanocephalus | reverse complement strand
CACCCCAAAACTGTCCCTGTTCACACTCAGCCTCTTTTGGACACCCGAAAACTGCCTCAGCCTCTTCCTGGTCACCCCAAAACTGCCCATGCCCAGCCCTAAGCTCTTCCTGGACATCCCAAAACTGCCCCTGTCAGACCTGGAGACCCTAAAACTCACCCTGCCCACACTCAGCTTCTTCCAGGACACCCCAAAACTGCCCCTGTCCGGCCCCAGCCTCTTCCTGAACACCCCAAAACTGCTCCTGTCCAGAGTCAGCCTCTCCCTGGGCACCCCAAAGCTGTTCCTGTTCACACTCAGCCTCTTTCGGACATCCCAAAACTGCCTCAGCCTCTTCCTGGGTACCCCAAAACTGCCCATGCCCAGCCCTAAGCTCTTCCTGGACACCCCAAAACTGCCCATGTCCGGCCCCAGCCTCTTCCTGGGTACCCCAAAACTGCCCATGCCCAGCCCTAAGCTCTTCCTGGACACCCCAAATCTTCCTCCCAGCCCTAAGCTCTTCCTGGACACCCCAAAACTGCTCCTGGCAGACCCAGAGTCCCCAAAACTGCTCCTGTCCACACTCAGCCTCTTTTGGACATCCCAAAACTGCCTCAGTCAGACTCAGACTCTTCCTGGTCACCCCAAAACTGCTCCTACCCAGCCCCAAACTCTTTCTGGACATCCTAAATCTGCCTCCCACGGGGTCCCAGGCTCTTCCTGGACACCCCAAAACTGCCCCTGTCAGATTTGGACACCCCAAAACTGTCCCTGCCCAGCCCCAAACTCTTCCTGGGCACCCCAAAACTGCCCCTGTCAGACCTGGACACCCTAAAACTCACCCTGCCCACACTCAGCCTCTTCCCAGGCACCCCAAAACTGCCCCTGTCTGGCCCCAGCCTCTTCCTGAACATCCCAAAACTGCTCCTGTCCAGAGTCAGCCTCTCCCTGGGCACCCCAAAGCTGTTCCTGTCCACACTCAGCTTCTTTTTGACATCCCAAAACTTCCTCAGCCTCTTCCTGGTCACCCCAAAACTGCCCCTGCCCA
>NW_026625284.1:7935-8912 GCF_030028575.1 Malurus melanocephalus | reverse complement strand
AAATAATAAACAAAAATAATAAATAGTCGATAATAAATAATAGATAGTAAATAATAGATAATAAATAGAAGATAGTAAATAATAGATAATAAATAATAGATAATAAATAATAGATAATAAATAATAGATAATAAATAATAGGTAATAAATAATAGGTAATAAATAGATATAAATTATAGAGCTATATTAAAGAGCTATTAAAGATAGAATAACAATAAAAGTACTGTGACTGAGACAATAAATAGATAATAGATATATAATGGATAAATTAAATATGGGATAATAGATAATAAAAAATTTAAAATAACACACCCGAGCTGACAAACAGCAGCAGATACCAGCGAATAAATCAGTATTGATAACGGATAAATGMTATTTATATCATTTATATAATTATATCATATCATTGTATTATAATGATATAATTTATATCATTATAATAAATGAATAAATTATATCGATAATGAATAAATCGATCTCCGCGCCCCCAGTGATGCACGAGAGCTCCCGCAGAGTGGCCGAGACGCTGCAGGAGATTTACAGCCCCGAGTGGGAGGGACACGAGGAGCTCCGCGCCATCGCCGAGGTGAGCCCYGACTGTCCCCAAGTGTCCCCTGGGAGGGTCCCGGGTGTCACCCGTGTCCCTGTCCCCCCAGAGCAATGACCTCCTGTGGGACGATTACGAGGCGAAGCTGGCGGACCAAGCGCTGCGGCTGATGGACAATTACCTGGCTCAGTTCGGGGACTTCAAGGTGCCACCCTGGGATTTCGGGGAGGTGTTTGGGGACAGGTGACACACGGGATGGGAGGGTCTTGACCCATTTTTCCCCCCGGCCAGGACCGCATCGCCAAGCGGGGYCGAAAGCTCGTGGATTATGACAGCGCCCGGCATCACCTGGAAGCGCTGCAGAGCGCCAAGAAAAAGGACGAGGCCAAAATCGCCAAGGTTGGGACACCTGGGACACCCCGGGACCCCC
>NW_026625284.1:4047-6155 GCF_030028575.1 Malurus melanocephalus | reverse complement strand
GTGGGACATCGCGGTCACCCCCTGTCCCCTCCCGTGTCCCCTCCGTGGGACATCGCGGTCACCCCCTGTCCCCTCCCGTGTCCCCGCAGCCGCATCGCCTGTTACGTCACCGTTTTCCAGAACATCTCCAACCTCCGCGACGTCTTCTACAAGGAGATGAGCAAGGTGGGGAGGGGGAGCACCCCAAAACACCTCCCTGGCAGCACCAGGTGTCCCCAAATGTCCCCAAATGTCCCCAGGTGTCTGCACCAGTGCTGCGCCCCGCCCCCCTGCAGTCCTCGCTCTTTAATTCATTCATTCAGAGAAACCCGGGGGTGTCCGGGGTGTCCCCAGTKTTGGGGACCCTGCTGAGCCCCCGGGTGATTTGGGGACACTCGGGGGACCCCCTGAGGTGTCTGTGTGCCCCCTCTCCCCAGCTGAACCGGGACCTGTACGAGCTGATGAGCAAAYTGGAGAAGCAGCACTCGAGCAAGGTGTTCATCATCAAAGGTGTCCCCAGGTAACAGCCGGGTGACATCTGAGGGGACAGTGGGGGTCAAGGGGACAAACCGCCACCCGAGCCCCACAAAAGTGACCGAGTGTCCGTTCCCAAATTCCCGGGGCGGGCGGGTGTCTCTCAAAGGTGGGGAAAGGCGCTTTTTGGTGGCCCTGGGGAATGAATCCGTGTCCCCGCGAGCTGGGACGGTGACACGCCAAGGCTGCTTGGGGACATCCCGAGCTGACCCCTCTCTGTCCATCCCCCAGCAACCGCCGCTCGCTGGTCATCTCCTCGCCCGTGAGCCCCCCGGCCATGTTCCCCTGCCCGTTCAAGGCGCCCGCGGGGGACGCGGAGGTGACACCGGGGTCCCCCGGCGCGGGCAGCGCTGCCACCGACGCCACCGCCAACGGGGACCTGGGGGCAGTTTCSCCGGGTCCCCCGCCGGCTTCTCCCGCCAGCGGGGGGTCCCTGGACACGGCGTCGGTGTCCAGCGAGGAGACCCCGGAGCCCGGCCCCGGCCGCGACAATCCGTGCCCGGAGCAGGTGACATCGGTGACAGAGTCGGTGTCCAGCGAGGAGACCGCTGAGCCCATCTCCGACCCCCTCGCTCTGTCCCTTGCTCAGGGGACACCGGCGACAGCCGCGGAGCCGGGGGCAGAGCCCTCCAGCCGGGGTCCGGAGCCGGGGGGTGACAGCGGAGCTCGKGGGGACACCGAGAGCATCGCCACCTCCCTGGCGTCACTGATTTTATCCGAGGCCATCGCCCAGGCCACCGGCACCGTGTCACCCGAGGCGGGGAAAGCCGCGGACACGGCGGGGGACAGCGCGGCCACCAGCGCTGAGGGTCGGGCGAGTCCCGCGGTGTCACCGTCCCCAAGCGCGGCTGTCACCGGAGATGTCCTCGGTCCCGAGGCGCTGGAACCGGCGTGTCCCCGGGAGCCGTGCCAGCTCGGCGGGGACAGGGGACAGCGCGGTGACACCGAGGACAGCGCGGATGTCGAGGAAAAGGTGCGGAAAGCTCTGAACACACCGGGGGTGGCAGCGGGGGACACACACAGCGGGCCACCAGGGCGGGGTGGGGACACGGGGACACGGGGACAGTGGGACACTCTGTGCTCAGGTGGGGCCGGACCTGTCCCCTCCCCGCGGGCTCGGTCCCCTCCGGTTCCCCAACCCAGGCGGGTGAAACGGGGGGCTCGGGGGTCTCTTTCGGGTGGGATTTAACGGAACCACGAGGTGCCGGTGTCACGCCCGTGCCTCTCCCAGGGCCGTTCCGGGACACCGGAGCAGGACACGAGCCAGGACAGGAGCCGGGACCCCCCCGAGGATCCCCCCGAGTGCCTCAGCACGCTGTGACCCCGCGGGAAATGCGGCGTCTTCCCCAAATTCCTTCCCCAGAATGCGCTTCCCAACCCCCCCAGCCCGTCCGAAATAAAGGTGGAAAAGGCGGGAAAACCCCAAATCTCCATTTGGGATCGCGGAGGGGTCCGGGGGGATCCCCACAGGAGGGTTTGGGGTGGATGAGGAATGAAAGGGGGGTTCACTCTGTCCCCTCTCCCCAACACCCGTGATTCAGGGAAAAGGCGCCGAGCTCCCGGAAAACGCCAAAAACCCCTCAAAACACCCCAAT